>NW_028301600.1:39696969-40000000 GCF_987345545.1 Pholcus phalangioides | reverse complement strand
TTTATGTCTCTAAACTCTGAAATAAAATTGTTTAGAGTGAATAAATGATGTTTTACTGCTTTTACTGCATCTGATTCGAACAAGAAATACAGTAATTCCTCGTTACATCGAGCATATCGGGAGACAAAAAAAAAAGAGCGTATACTTAAGGGGGAGCAACTCCGAAAAAAAAAAAAATTGTTTTTTTATTGGTTATTATTATTATACACCCAATTTTGCATAAAACACCGTGAACAGCGTATTTTAGCGATAAATAGAAATTAAAATCTTTGTTAGAAGTGAGGTTGTCAACATGTTCTTAGAAGTTACATTTCAGTTTTTTTTGGCTCTCCTGAAAAATTTAGTTTTTTTAAACTAAACCTCAGCGGCTCTGAATTTAAAATTATTTAACCTTTACATTAAACCTTTTTTTAAATCTTTTTTCAAAGCTACCAGATATCGGGATGTTTTTTTCACTGTTATGTTGGTAACACACAGAAATGAGGGAATTTTAAAAATCAAAGTGCGAAAAATTGTACAATCAGTTTTTTTGTTTAAAAATGTGTAGTAAAAAGTACTACTTTTGAAAATGTTTATGAAAATCATGTAAATACAGTATATAATTTAAAAAAGCTCACGTCTGTGTGCTACGAGCATAACAGCGATGAAAAAAAAAAAACCGCCCCGATATCTTTTCTAGTTTAGGAGAAAAAGGAACGAGATTTTTTTTTCAGCATCAACAGCACCCCCAACCCTTCTAAGTGCCTAGGGTCGCACTTGCAATTTTTTAGCTGAGCAGCGGGCACTATCGTCCAAATTTATTGTAGAGTGGTTTTTTTCATGATCGTGAAATAGTAGTGTGATATTCATTCTCGAGTATTAATGTAGGGGTTCGCGTGCACCAGGGTCTTCATGGACACTGGGGATTGGGAAACCCAGTTTTAGAGGACCGCAAAGCTATTTTTGCCCCGGGCAGCTAAATACTTAAGTCCGTCCCTGTTCGTAGGTGATGTAAATTGAAAAAAAATTATATATATATATTTTTTTTATAGCTATATATTATATACACCGTCATAATAATTTGATGACCATATTGTCCATTTTCTGCTCTCTCGACTTCTCAACAAAACATGCCCCGTTTTCAACGAAGCTTATTTGAATTTGTAATCTTTACTGAAGTCGTAGATAACGCTTATATAACTTATAAATAGATATAAAGTAGAAAATTACATTATATCATAAATTCCTTGACTATACAGAGTGCATAGGTAACAGGGCGTATGGTATTTTACTGGCGAACTGTTGATTCTAGAGGCATACTTCCCATTATAAAAAGTATCCAAATGACGTGTACTCAGATATGTCATTCATGTTGCAAGGGGTGTTTTGCGTAGTTATTAAAATAAAAATTTTAACTTTTTATACGGACACCCTGTGCTCAAGAACCCAATTAGAAATTTGGTGCTCTGTCTCTCCTAATGCCAAAAAAAATCTACGTTTCTAAATACAATATTCACAGAGATATTCGAATTTGAAAAACGAAGGGTAGTTGAAAAAAAACAGTGTTAAATACGGGTAAATCATTTTATCCGCATTACGGAACCAAAATTAATTTAGAATATTTTTCTAATATACAGGGTGACCGTAAATTTCAATTAAGTTCTACGAAGAAGAAGTTCTATTAAGAAGCTTCACACTCTTAGAGAATACGAAAAAACAATCGCTTTTACGACTCATTCGGAAATGTCCCGTAAAATACGAGCGAGTCACGGGTCACCCTAGATAATTTCTAGATAAAACGAGAAATACACTCTTTTGCAAAAAAAAAAAACAAAAAAACGAAGCATCCCTAAAAATAATCCGATCATCTCGAAATTTCGCATGCAAATTCCTTTATGCCAAGTATGCAAATGATTAAATTTGCAAGACCAATGAATGTTAACTTCGGTCATAGCGCGCGTTTCTACTGCGCGACTAGCTGAGCTGAATGAACAGTTTTGTGTCGATCCCATGGATTTGTTCCACTCTACCGACCTTACAAAAGGATCATATCATGACCTAAAAAAGATTATGTCCGTGTAATGTGTGTAGTGAAAATGTGTATAAAATGTAAGTGTATAGGACAAGCCAGGAGAGATACTGCGCAACTAGCATTGTATAAAACAGGTAACAATCGCGGATGGTTTATCTTTCCTTGTTATATATCGGCGTTGCACTTAAGACATAACCAATAATGCCGTTACGTTGTCGAAGACCTTATAGCCAATTGGACGACTTCGAACGTGGTCGCATAGTCGGGCTGAGCTGAATAGAACGTAATTTGCTGGTCCCGCGGTACAATTTTTTATGACCGCTCTACCAGTTTTAGGCGTGGACCACTGAAGTACGTGGCCTATATTGGAATGTCAGTGTGTGTGTGTATAATGAAGTGTAGGGACAAATTTGGGAATTAATTTCGAGCTTCAGCTTTTTCGTCATTTCTCACAAGTAAAATGCCGCCTAGTCCAAACAGCACCTAAAGAGAGAAAATGGCCCAAGTCCAACGGCGAAACGCCATTGGCCAAGAGCCCACCTGCGTCAGGATTGGCTGTTGACTTGTGAGGAAAAAATGATAGCAGAAAAAATAAAGTCCAGAGGTGAAAGGAAAAAGAAGAGAGACGAGAAATTTTTCTTTTTTCAAAATTTTTAGATTTTTTTGGAGATTTTTTGGATTTTATGAGAAGAGGTAGCAAACAATTAAAAATAAGATAAAAGTAACATAGAAAAAGAGGATGATACAAAAAGAGAGGGGAAGAAAAAAGAGGTCCAGCTGGAGACAACTTGCCAGGAATTTGTCGCTGGTTTTGGTTTCTTTCATCTCTGCTTTCTGACGGTATTTTTCCTGGATTCGCCGTCTGGTTTCCGCCAGTCTTTCCCTGGTGCCGGGGATTGCGAGAGCTGCTTGCACCCATTCTTGAATGCTACAGATGGATTGACGAATTTTCTAGAAAGCGTCGTTTTTCGAGAGTCCGTCTTGCTCAGTTAGCTTGATCATTAAGTCCTGGTACGTCAGTCTAAAAGTGTCCATAGGGTCGATTTCAGAATCAACCCTAAACTGGTGTCTGGTGAATACGACGTTGATACTTCTGCTGTTTTCGGGATTTCAGGTGATGGTTGAGGCATCTGAGTCGGTTTGCCTGCTCTCTGGGTTCTCTGAGTGGGTTTCGACTTCTCTGCCAGCTGGTAGGCTTTACTGTAGGGAGAGAATTCACATTTTTTATAGTTCGCTATGTGGACGAGTCATTTACGGATTGAGGTTTATTGACCCCGTGTACGTTAGTGAAGTCCTTCGTAGCATGCTGTTGGATGTATTTGACGCACCTCTCGGGCGCGGAGCATCCAGAAGAATGATGACCACATCGTTGACATCTGAAATACATGATGTGTTTTGCTGCGCCACGGGGCCGGAACTTCTCCACTTTTATCCGGAGTTTATCGAGTGAAGTGAGATTCAGGATCGCTGAGGAATCGGGGGTTTTTGGCATGTCCACCCGCCAGATGATGGGCAAGATCTTGCTCCATCCCTTCTTCTTCGTAGCTGTTGTACCTTGACCGCTTCATATCCACTTTCCTGTAGGGAGAGAAGAATGTCCTCATTGGGGGACGAAGGGCCCAAGCCCTTTATGACATACCTGTCGGGTTGGTCAGTCTTTAGGGTAAACGAGTGAAACTCGATTCCCTTTTCGTTCAAGCGCCTGATGACGGCACGATGGTCGTACGTGCAAAAAGCGTTCGAGAATCTGCAAGTGACAGTGAACTGGGTGAAGGATTATTGCGAGGACTCGGACATAGCGCTCAATTTCCAGAAGTGCAATGCGATCTGGTTTTTTAAAAGGAACCCCCCCCCCCGGCGGGACCGAATCACCATATTCGTATTGGTAATGCTAGACTGGCCCCAAAGGCGCATATTAAATATTTGGGAATAATTTGGGTCGTCTTCAGTTGATGGGACCAGGACCTTCCCGTTCTGAATCTTGGCGTCATATGCATGAAGGGTGGGATCTTGGGCCTTCTACGCAATGGCTGCGCTGCGATTGGTCCGCTCAAGCTGGGGGGCGGAGCATCCGTAACTTCTTCAGAAGACAGCGTTTCTATTGGCTTGCTGGGAATGGTGAGCGGAGTCAGGATTTCATCAGATGATGCCGCATTGTCTTCCAGCAGCGTAGAATTTTCTGAAGGCGGAAAGGGAACCGGGAAGAAGATTGGATTCCGGCTTTTTCGGTGGGCTCGGCTTGCTCTTTCTTCTTCGTGGCCTTGGTTTCTTTTCCGGACTATCTCGCAGTGGTTCGGATCAGCGATGACCGTCATCAGGTAGAAGTTGTCGATGAGCTCTGTTCTAGCGCTTATCTTTTCTGCTTCGGACGACATCTTGACCCTCTCGAACAGCTCGTAGGAACCGCTTAAAAAGGGAGAAAGTTTTGCATGATCTTTTCGTGGTCAGCTTTTCTTGGATAGCCGACACATGATCATCGCTTAGCCCAAACAAGATCTGAGCAATCGCCTCTACGATCTCTGTGATCAATTCAGCGGGTTTTTCCTTCTCAACATAGTCGCGGGTTAATCTCCCCAGCGTTTTCCAGTGGGTCTCCTTTTCCGGTACCAGTGTCGAATGTAGGAAACAGCATTGTAAAATACCGATCTTCATCTTCCCGGAGCAGTGAGACTGCTTGGCACGTGCGGGATCGTGTACCTAGAAATAAAAATGACGGAAAATACGGAGCAGCATAAGTTGCGACCGTACCCCACGAGGTGCACACTTCGCATAGTCGGTATGCGTGAAGCTGGCTGGTCATGAAATTGTGAGCTCTTTATACTTTTGCACATTACGAGCCAATCAGAGTCAAGCAACTGTGACGTACGTCACAGTGGACCGCAACTTTTGATCCGTTTAGCGTCACGATATTTCCTGGCGACATTTAATAATGGATATGCCAAATTCACGAGTGTCTCGCTGCAGTGTTGTGCAGGTTGAGCATTGTCGGAACGCGTATTCGCGAGTGTGTCTCTGGCTGTAACGCTTGGCAACTTATCGCCAAACGCTCGCTATTTTCGACTACTTTATTAGTAAATGCACCTATTAGCCGAACTCCGTTCGGCACGGGCCTGCGGCTCGCAAACGGCTTCGCCCCCCCCCCCTCCCGAACGGGCTTGGACGTCGCTTCGCTTCTCCGGCCGTTAAAGGGGGGACCCTGCCCCTGGACTGAAAATATCATCTCTGTTTTCACCCGGAATGCATGCGGCGATTGATGTAAGGGCCGTATTCAACTGTAGTCACAATTTTTTGATAAGAGATCAATATAGATTGGTTAAAAACCTGAATTTAACCAGTCCGTGTCGATCTCTTATCAAAAAATTGTGGCTATAGTTTAAACCATGTCGGTGAATACCGCCCTAAATGAGTCACATTTAACCTGTCCAACGGTTTAAAAAGGTTAAATTTTATTGAAATAAAAAATAAATTTAAGATCACACACACATTAAAAAACGAAGATGGTAATAAGGAAAAAACCTCAGCCGAATGTGTGGGGTCCACAACCTCCGCTATGTGCGCCCCACGTTTTAACCATTGTACCAATTGCAGCTGTCGAACCTTTGTAGAATTCAGTATATCCATTATATTAAACGTCGCCCGGAAATATGTTGGCGCCAACCAGCAGTCACCAGGAAAGCATGCGCGTTCTGACAATACTTAACCTGCACACACTGAGCTACGTATATACCTTTCCTTAGAGCTCAGTGTCTGCCATAGCTTCATTAAGAGTGCATCCAAAGCGTATTAATAATTAAGCGTCTTTAATACCCTTTGAAGCGGCTTTGGTGCCTGCACAACACTGCGAGACGCTTCCCTAAATTCTACTCTACTCCGGCAACCACGATTGGTACAGTGGAATGCTCACGGGACACCTGAAACAAAGGTTGTGAGTTTAATTTCCTCTTCGAACCCATCCAAATTTTTTTTTCCTCTTTACCATCGTTTGAAAAAAAAAAAATTTAATTTCTTATTATACATTTAATTTTTCTTTTAACCGTTGCACAAGGATAAATGTGATTTATTATATTATAATTCACCACCAATTGTCAGATGCACGGGAATGGGGGTTGTTCCCAAACAGCGAACGTGGCGAGACAAGGGAATGGCGACCGCCCCCGTATAATAAGTTATCGTTTATTGAATCACTAAAAAATGCTTTCATTTTTTTCTGATTTAATCCAAATGTGGTTCAGTTGCATCAAGCAAGGGTGGACTTGGGGGTCTGGTCCCCTCCCGAAATGTGAGAAAATTGAATTTTTTTTTTGAATTGAATATTTATTTTTGAGCCCTAGCTCATTACAATACTACAATGCAACAATCAGAAACGATAACATTAATTCGTATTAGTGACAAAACACAACTATCTAATACAAAAATATTTTTCTAAACGTGAGAAAATGACCGAAAAAGAGGAAAAAGCAAGGGTGGACTTGGGGGTCTGGTCCCCTCCCGAAATGTGAGAAAATTGAATTTTTTTTTTGAATTGAATATTTATTTTTGAGCCCTAGCTCATTACAATACTACAATGCAACAATCAGAAACGATAACATTAATTCGTATTAGTGACAAAACACAACTATCTAATACAAAAATATTTTTCTAAACGTGAGAAAATGACCGAAAAAGAGGAAAAAGATGGCCAAATCTATTGTTCTATCACTTTGGTCCCCTCCGAACGAAATTTCTGGCTACGCCCCTGGCATCAAGTTAACAATAATGACGGCTCGCGAAGCGAGCGCACAGCAAAGCTGGGCTCTGCTATCATTCATTGATTCATGGGGTGCCGACCCATTCCTTTGTTATTGGCTCATAATGAAAATAGATTCATTAGGAAGCGGAACATAAAACTTACGTTGCGGCAAGCCACTATCATTATTATTATGATCGTTATATTATAGTATTATTAAATTATACGTCATTGTAATATTATCGTGTGAGCAACGAGACGTCATGACAAAATAAAAGCGAAATCGTTAATAGACGCTAGTGTTTGGCGATAAGTGGCCAAACGTAACACCAGGAGGTACACTTTACACATACGGTGATGTTTCTATGACGTCACAGTAGCCTGATTCTGATTGACTGATATAAGTATAAAGACCTCACAATTTTTAAGCGCTAGTGCTGGTCATGCCGAGCAATAGGCCGCCACCTGCACCGTACGGACACGGCTGTGGAAAGGTGCTGGCAGCAATGGTTGCTGCCAGGAACTCATCAGAGGAATGAAGGCTCTGGAAAGCCAATGTGCACGAATACGAGGCAAGACTGGATGGTTGGGCGACCTACCAGAACTGCCCCAACGGCATCATTGTCCGCTATCCAATTTGTGCTACAGACTCTTCCATACCACCAGTGGTACCTTCCACAATCTCACGGCGCTTGGCTGAGGCGGGGTTATACCGTGACCTACGTGAGTGACACTTTCGAAGGTCACGGTTATACTCACAGCGGCCTTCAAGACGTTTGCTTTTAACCCCACAACATCGGTAGAGTCGTCTAAAGCAGTGGTGCACAAACTTTTTGAAGCGCGACCCCCCCCCCTTTTTACCAAAAAATTTATTGCCAACCCCCATATATGCTGACCATGTGCCCCGGTTTTCCGGGACATTACGATTTTCTTTTGCCAGTAAACGTGCTGTCCCGAAAGCCCTTTTCGGAACGCTTGTTCCGATTTTAATTAAGCGAAATCGACTTCCGAAGATATTCAGTTTTTTTAAATATCATATTTATTCTGTTTTTTGATGTAATTGGTGTCCCTTATGCAAGATGGAAGTGTAGTGAGGTAATCCTTGATTAAGGGTGATTTAGAAAGAATCATCCGATTTCAAAATGATTCTACACTTGAAATCGACCATTTGATCATTTTTGGCGCACCACGGTCATTTTCTGCACACGAGGGCTAATTAGACCGGGACCTACAATTTATTGCCGATTCCGAACGCAGGCTTGTTTTTTATACTCATCGAGAGGTTGGTGCGCTAACACCTCGATGGGGGACTTCCTGCGGTCGCCATTTTTGTTGTACCCTGTGTCAGGAAAGTTTTCTGACAAGGGCGAACCGGGTATCGAACTCGGGGCTCGGTAGCCCGGTCGATAAGGAAGTCGTCTAAAGCAGTGGTTCTCAACCGGGGGCCATATGGCCCCCTTGTGGTACTGGGATATTTCAAGGGGGCCACGGAAGAAAATGGAGAAAGGGGCCATGACAGGTGGTTTGGAGAGCTGAGAAGAAAAATAAGGTGTGGAGAAATAAAGATTTTATACTAGTGACTAACACTTACAGTGAGAGAGAGAATCCAACAAAACCACCCATAAAACTAGGGCCTTCTTTAGGGCATGGACTCACCCAGGCCTCACCACCTACATTTTGCAACAAGTTCCCTAGGATGGGGTTTTTCTCAAGTCCCCGGCTAAATTTTTCAGACCCCCCCCCCTTCTCTATATGAAATTTATTGTATGAAAAACAAAAATAAAATGATGAAAACCATATTAGGCCCCGGGCTGTAGCTCTGTCAGTCCCACTCTTGTGAGGGGTCATGTCCAGGGACCTCATGCCCATAAGTAACCCCACCTTATGATATTTTGTATAGTACAATATTAATTTTGAAAATAAGTAGGAAATATGTAGGCTGTTTATTTCCAGCTAAAGTATGGGACTACCATAGCATCACTTTGCCTAAGGTGGAGGCCCCCATGATGTTGAGACGGTTCTGATAGAACTCTGACTAGCGGGGAGATCAATATATACCAGGCTAGTGGTCTGGAGGCCAATTTTCTTTGCAAAATTTTCGTTTAGTATAAATTCACTGAAAAAAAATCATTTCAATACATATAAAGTGTCTTGCTTCTAGATGAGAGTTGAAAACTCTGGGTAAGACAGGGGAGCCACAAGAAAAAAATATGGTTCAAAGGGGGGCCACGGGCAAAAAAAGGTTAAGAAACACTGGTCTAAAGTACCAAAGGATGTTTAGAAGTGTCGCGAGTTCAATACCCGGTTCGTCCTTGTCAGAAACCTTTCCTGACACAGGGGTAAAACAGAAACGGCGACATGACCACACAAAAAATTGCTACCGCAGGGAGTCCCCCATCGAGGGGTTAGCGCGCCAACCTCTCGATGAGTATAAAAAACAAGCCTGCCGTTCGGAATCGGTAATAAATTTTAGGTCCCGGTCTAATTAGCCCTCGTGTGCAGAAAATGACCGTGGTGCGACAAAAATGATCAAATGATTGGGTATCGAACTCGCGACACCTCTAAAGCCCCGTTTACATGTGCAAGATTGGGGGTCGCTTTGGTGATAATTACCGGCATGACAACTTTTTTCTCCCTCGTAGGGAAGTAAAAGGTGGGAGAAAAGCTCATCAAAAAAGCCCATCTTTCTTGGGGTGGATTGGAGGTCGACACCGACCTTCTCTCCCATAATCCTTTGCGCCGCGAAAACTGCTATAAGCTCCTTCGTCAACCATCTTGAATCAGTCACTTCCGTCCAAACTACGTAACCAGTGACGACTTCCGGAAAGAAGAGGTGGAATTACCTAGAACTCCTTAATACGTATATGAAGTCGTCTTAGGATTACCTGCATAAAATTAACGTCATGTGAACGGTTTGTAGCGAAAATCCCCGTTACCGGGAGCTTCCCGGGATGTTTTATAGTACTTGTGAACGGGGCTTAAACATCCTTTGGTACTTTAGGCGAGTATCCGACCATTTAAAAAAATTGTTCATAAAACATTCACATATTACTTATTATTCTATTGTGTTTTTAATTTTTAATGTTAATTATTTTGTAAACAATTTTTTATGAATGAAAAACACGAGTAAGGGGCTTTTCAAGTATTACGTCAGCAACTTTTTAGCTATTTTTGACCCCCTCCCCCTTGTCTGCAAACTTTCGTCATCAGCTCTGCCCCCTGTCCCCTAACGCATATTGGTGGAATTAGAGACGGGCGCGGGGGGTGGGGGCTCGTGGTCTCCCCCCCCCTCCCGAAGATCAAAATTTATTTTTTGATGTAAGAAATATTTAAAAAAAAATTAAAATTTCCGAAGAAAATACCTTAAAATGTTATTATAATCAATTTCTATTTATTTCAATGCTATTTGAAGAACTCAAAATTTCTTTTTAAGAAATTCGTTGTGACCCACCCTCTAAACCAGGAGTTCTAAAACTGTGCGCAGAGGAGCGGTGACCCTGACAAAGGTTTTTCGAAGAGATTCTTTGTTAAACAGCTCTGGGGAGCCGGCGAAGCTCGCAGATAAGCATTAATTAGGGAAAGGGGGTGCCACGAGTGGAAAATGTTTGGGAACCCTGTGCTCTAAGTTATATATGATAAACCCTTGGTCCGCTGACCCAGGGGCGTAGCCAGAAATTTCGTTCGTGGGGGGACCACTTTCATTTTGGGGGGGGGGGACCAAAGTGACAGAACAATGGATTTGGCCATCTTTTTCCCTTTTTTCGGTCATTTTCTCACATTTCGGGGGGGGGGGACCAGACCCCCAAGTCCCCCCCCTCGCTACGCCCTTGCGCTGACCAGATGCGGCATGCGCCCCTGAAACCTAATTTTGCAAAAATGAACTAAGCGGCACATTTACAGATCGCTTGAGTGACCCGTGGCACAATTCCAGAGCATTTGAGCGGCCCGTGGCACATTTTTAGATCACTCAAGTAGGCACGTGACACAGTTCCAGAACACTTAGGGAAGAGCGGGGTAATGCCGAACATTAAGGGGAAAAGGGGGAATCTCTAATTACTCAATTATTTGCAATATTTGCTATATAGGTATTTATGAAAATATTTGCTATATAGATATTTTATGAAAATATTTGCTATATAGGTATTTATGAAAATATTTGCTATATAGGTATTTATGAAAATATTTGCTATATAGGTATTTATGAAAATATTTGCTATATAGGTATTTATGAAAATATTTGCTATATAGGTAGATACCCTGTTTAATTACCTACTAAAAAGCCCCAAAACATTTGACTTTATAGTTAAGGTTTTCATAGAATTTTTTTTGTAAGAGCTCACACTGTTCGGAATTGCCCCAAACGACACTTCGTGGCGATTTCTTAGTCTAACCTCAAAATGTACACAGCAAAGCAACCAATCTTTCTTCCAACTTCATAAATAGCTAAAGAAACGTAGAATCTAAAATTTAGATTCTAAATGATACCAAGCTCACTACCTCTAAACGTATTATCTCTTATAAAAATTAGCACCAATTTACTAACGAAAGTTACGAAAAACTGTTTTTTACACCCCACTCGCAATAATACAGCCAGAAAGCCATCGCCCGCTGAATGAGTTTACGGTGGACACCGCCAGGCTGCAACACTAATCAGACCCCTCTAAATCCAAACAATGACCGAGAACAAGGGTGTTCGGGATTACCCGTTGTTCGGTATAACCCCGCTCTCCCCTAAGCGATCAATGGCACATTTAGAGATCCCTTGAGTGACATGTGGCACAGATTTAGAGCACTTAAGCTAAACCCAGTGCGGTTCTACATCACTTAAGTTACCCGCAGCCCATTCCCAGATTACTTAAGTGATCCGCGGCATAATTACGGATCACTTGAGTTATGCGTGACACAGTTCCAGAGCACTTGAGCGGCCCGGATTCATTTCCAGATTACTTGGATTCGCGAAGCTTTTTTTTTTAGAGATCACTGAAGTAGCTGTGTGGGGGATTTTTCAATAGGGAGAATATTAGTTCAGGTGCCCAAAAATTAGCGAAAGGTTTTTCTCGTTTTTGGTGCACCGAGTAAGATGCCATTAAGACTATTTCATATTTTCATGAAGGATGGTTGATGACGTAAGTATAATCCAAACCCCTCCCCCATTAGAACCCCTATATACACGGCATCTTACTCCCCATCGATGTTGATATAATGCTTGAATGACCACTAACGTGCTATATTGAAATAGACATACTTGTTTACTTTATGGTCGGCTCTAGACCGGACAATACCTACCCACCCCTGTCTAAAACGTTTCCTCGCCGACTATATTATGATGTTCGGGTTAAAAATATCTTGTTGCACAGAAAGACTTGGGGGGAATGATATTTGAGGCAGGGATGAGACGATGAATCACCAGGACCGGTTGTTTATTTACTTGAGCACCAGCACAGTTCAAAAGAAAAGCGACAGAATACCCCCTCGAACATGATTTTCGAACATGTTATAGCAAAGGGAAAAAAAAATCCACGCTCATTTAGACCCCATTAACTTTTTCTTTCCCAACCAACACGGCTTCAGACGATCCCTTTCTACTATATACCAACTGTCCTTTTTCATCCATGACCTTTCCAAAGCCATTGACAGGAAGGTACAAACCGATATCTTGGATTTCTCTAAAGCCTATGATGAAGTTCCGCACCTTTGATTCACCTTTTTCCACTTTGCTGTTTCTAATATATATATATATATTAAAAACAGCAAATATACACACACATACATACAATGGCACATGCCTATTAACCTATCTAAAACAGTTTTCATGAGAGCTACACGTAAAACTCTTCCCCTCGAATTTTCATACTCGATCAATAACGTAACCATATCCCAAGTTTCTCAATTTAAATATCTGGGAGTCATAATCTCGGCTGATCTCCGTTGGAATAATCATATCGATTATGTCTCTACCAGAGAAATGCCTCAATAAACTTTTTCCTTCGCCGCAACATCTACTCGTGACGGCCGACTTTTTTGCTACCAAACTTATATTTCTCCCGTTCTTTCTTATGCAGCTGAGGTCTAGGACCCCCACACCTCTTGTAACATCGACAAACTTGAATCTATCCAAAATAAATCCGCCCGCTTTATTCACGACTGCTGGTCATCTTTTAGTTCAGTTTCCGATCTTAAACTCGAACTTAATCTCCACCCACTCGCTACTCACCGACTTATCTCCGCTTAGCCATGCTTTACAAAATTATTCATGGAAATTTAAATTTCGATACGTCCGGTATTTTGTCTAGGCCTTCCTATGTTTCCAATAGATTTGACCACCCCAAAAAATTAAAACCTATTTTTGCCTCTAGATTGTTTTAAATTCAGTTTCTTTCCCAATACCATAGTTGAATGGAACAAACTCCCCTCTACTATTGTTAACTCCCTCACGATCTCCGATTTCTTGTCTAATGTTTCAAAGCATGTGTAATCTACCGCGTCCTCTTGTATAGGCCTAGGGCGAACAATAACAATATTGTATAAATAAATAAATCGACGTATACAAGCATACAAGGCCGCCAGAGAAGGGGGGGGGGGTTCACCAATTACTGATTTGAACATTCAATGTGCAATTGCTAGCCATTGATGGGTGCTACGGCTTTGAATTTTAATCATTTCATTATCTGTGTATGAGCTTTACACATGTTTAATTTCAATAAAAACTGTCAATTTCTCCATGGTGCTTCGTTTTTTTTAAAGAGTGTATTTATGACATCTTGCCATCGCATGGAGTTGAAACCGGCTTTTGGTTAAAAAACCCCATATTATTTTAATATTGAAGAAAAGAATAATTTTGACGGAAAAAAATTTCAATTCAATGCTTTCCTCGAATTCTTTCCGTGGTTGAAATGTCCGCAGTTTTTGACGGACGAGATCGGGAGAAAAATCTACTGGAAGTAGGCTACTGTTTCTCAGTTATTTAGTCATCCAGATGGCCTGAATTTTTTCAAATGACACAATTTCGACGAAATTCAAAATGAACAGTTTACATACCAGTAATATATCATTTTTTTAATTTTAAAGCTCTTCTTGTTCCGTGACTTCTGAAGACACCAATCGGAAATTTGTGCTCTAACAAATAAAACTAGTTATTTTTCGACATTTCTACATTAAAAGAAATATTTTAGTTTTTTTTTTTTGGGGTGGGGGGAAAGAAGGAAAGCGAAGATATATATCACGAGAACAAAACAATAAACGTTTTGACGTAGAATTATCTTATGGCCACTATAAGACGCCTTCATATACGTGTATTAAGGAGTTCTAGGCCACTATATGCGCTATTCTGACGTGACGTCACATATAGAGCAATAGATTTGGCAGATTTGGCTAGAACCTCTATATACACAAGAAGTATATGAAGGCGTCTTAGATTTGGCCATCTTTTTCCTTTTTTCCGGTCATTTCCTCACATTTCGGGGGGACCAGACTCCCCCCCCCCAAATCCCTCCCTCTCGCTACGGCCTTGCTTTAGGCGAGTATCTTATCGAAGGCTCGGGCTAGTTGGATCCTACAACAAATATACAATCTGACCCACTTATAACGAACACGGATATTACGAATTTTCATAGATAACGAAGTTTTCCGTGTCCCGTGAATTTTGTATTTCATCTCGATGTTATTTTGATTGCATATAACGAACACCGATTTCAAAGTACGCTTATAACGAATTTTAAGCAGGTTTTGAAATACGAATTTCTTTGTTATCCTATCTAAATTTTCTTATCTGTAAATTTACCTTTCTATTTGACACAATGAGCTTTTTTTCCTTGAAACAAAATGTATTTGAGTTTTTTGAGCATTGTAAGAAAAGTGGCATAAAATCCTCTTCGCTTCACTTTTTTTACACTTCTCACTGTTAAATCCTTACAGAAGATAGAGCCTCCTATACTCCTCTGAAGTTAAATCCTATTTTTCTTGCAAAAAACCTTTATGAAGGAAAGATTAAGGCTATTAAAGAAGATACCAACGAATAAGGCAAATACA
The DNA here is from genome assembly GCF_987345545.1 of Pholcus phalangioides. Lineage (NCBI taxonomy): Eukaryota > Metazoa > Arthropoda > Arachnida > Araneae > Pholcidae > Pholcus > Pholcus phalangioides. The sequence continues at coordinate 39,985,235 of NW_028301600.1, read as the reverse complement.
CGGAAAACAAAAATCCTAATGCATTTCGACACCAATGGGTGTCGTCTTCAGAGGAAAAATATTTAACCACTAATCACGCTGACCGAATTTCCCATTTGGGTTGAATACCAACTCTTAACCCTCGGTTGCTCAGCGGAAAAAGTACGTCTGTTCACTTAAAACGTCGTGGTCAGAAATGAGTGTCAGTTTGAAGTGAACAGACGTACTTTTTACGCTGAGCAACCGAATATTTTGTGTTTTTATTTATGACGATGTTGTTTGGCCGAAGCCTATACAAGAGGGTGCGGTGATGGGATTTGACATAGGCGATTTATGATACATGCAAAATCGGAGATTGAAGTACAGTCTACAGAATTTGATGGAAGGTTGTTCCAATCAATAATTGTACAGGGGAAAAACTAAATTTGAAGCAATGTCATTGATATCATCAGCGTCAAAGAGCGCTTGAAGGTGATCCAGAAGGATCAGCGTTTTAGGTATCGTTATCATGTTTGTCATCATTGAAATTTATTGAGCAATTGCCCATTTAGGCCGAATCCTGTTCGTCATCGTGCATTATTTGCTCGTGAATTTCTCAATTTTTTTCATGGATGGGTATTCTTCAGTCAGAAGAAAAAAAGACTTCAGTTTTTGACAGAAGTCAGCATGATACCTGCAAAAAAAGTTATAGTTTCTTGCCCAAAATGTGCCGCTAGCATGATTTCGAACAGCGATCGCACCAAGAAATTCAGTTGGCGTTGGGTTGCCGGAATAATAACGCAGAAACCAATTAAAGTATAATATTTCGGTGAATCCCGTGGCCAATGCTTTCTTTCTTCATTGGTTCTAGAATTCTTCCTCGTGATGTTCTAGCTTGCCGCAAAAGAATCGCCGAATGCCTTTTCTGTCGGCAATCTTGATTTTCCCGATGTTAAAAAATTCTAGGTCGCCAATGGGCAAAAACCTTGGCGAAATCAGAAATCCCCAAATTTGGCGTAACCCCGCTTACGGAAGCTTAGCCCAGTGGGCTGTATCCAAGGTTTCTAGAATATATAGGGCTCTATCGTCATTAGATGTGGCGTCCAGTGCCATCGTAAAGCACCCGAGTGGCGTGATGGTAAGACGCTCGTCTACTACCGTGAAGGGCTCTGTCACGGTTCCAGGCTCGAACCCGGGGAGAATATAGATAAAATATTTTCCTAAAGAGCTTGAGGCGACCATCGATGGGAGATGCCGCTGTACTCCAATTTATTCGAAAAATCTGGGTCCTTTTTGAGTGAAAGTGGGTCCCTCCCGAAAAAAGTATGGTCCCCCATAATTCACCGGTATCTCTATGAATGTTTTTCAGCCAGCATGCCCCAGGTTTTTGATCACCTACTTATATCTCTTTGTTGAGACAGAGCAGCAGACCATGTTCTGGGAAAGAGGTATCTGTGAATCGAATAAATCATTCATTTCCAATAACATGTTCTATCCAAAAGATCATTTACTTTCATTGTCTACTCAATCCATGATATGGGGATGCTTTCATTACTAATAGTGTCATTCTTTTATACCTAGTAAAAAACAGTATATATAAGGGCAGGTTCCATTACAAAGATTGCGTTGCATAACCACACGCTATCATTTACAATGTGATACACACCACAATTATAGATATTTCAGCACAACAACGATCGTGAATACATCTGCAAGCAATGCTCTCCGAAGTTCCGGTACCCATGTAGGAGGTGGCAGGGCCGTATTAAGAGTATCATGGGCCCCCGGGCCAAGTGGTTTTTCGGAGGCCCTATCTGGTAAATCCTAGAAAATTTGAACTGGATTTCATTTTTGTGAGGCCCCTCTTCTCTTGAGGCCCGGGTGGGCCCATGCGTTAAGACGGCACTGGGAGGTGGTTGACGGGCTGCAACTCGTCGGCCAAGCATGTCCCACACATGCTCTATTGGATTCAAGTCAGGTGAGAATGCTGGCCATTCCATACGGGTTATATCCTCAGATTCAAGGCATTCGTTTACGATGTTTGCTCTGTGAGGACAGCCGTTGTCATCCATAAACACAAATTCTGCACCCATGGCACCCCTGAACAAACGTACATGTTGTTTCAGAATGATGTCCCGATAAATTTAGGCTTTCATGGTTCCGGTTTCAACATGCAGATCTGTTCTGGAACCCAGTATAATTCCATCCCAAACGAGCAATGCTGCACCACCGTAACGGTGTCGTTCAATGATGTTGTCTTGGTGGTAACGATACCTGGCGTTCTCCATATGAAAGTCAGACGTGAATCAGACTGCAAGCTAAACCTGGACTCGTCGGAAAACATCACACAAGCCCACTGTGACGATGTCCACATTGCATGTTCTCTACTCCAGGGTAATCGCTGCCGACAGTGAGTTGCCGTGAGTGGAACACACAGGCCTGCGAGCATATAGACCAATATCTCCCAAACGTCTGTACACGGTTTGCCTTGAAACTGTGGTACCCGTGGCTGCAGGTAGCTGACGAGACAGGTCGGATGCTGTGCTCCGTCTGCTTCTTTTGGCAGTTACTGCCAAATACCGGTCTTCATTCGGCGTTGTAACTCTGGGGCGACCTGTACTGTAACGTCTACTGACATTTCCGTTATCTTGGAATCGTTGTCAAAGCCTAGAGATGACACTTTGGGCAATTCCAAGTTCCTCGGATACTTCCATCTGAGTACACCCACATTCCAGGCGGCCGATAATTCTACCACGTAAAAAATTATCCACACGCGTCCTCTGTGTCATAACTATTCGCTTATGGCACTGAGCGCCTTACAGAACTCTTGTGAACAATTTTACTTCTTTGCCACCATTCCTTATATACCCCCTCTTACACTCTCGTCATTGTGACGTACTATCGGCATCATCTGGTGGCTTCCTGAAATTTGCATATCATTCTTGCAGCTGTGTGTGATAATTCTACAGGTGAAATTTTCACTTTAGATTTTGATTTCCGTGTGATTCTGAATTATCCTTAATTTATGGACATGAGTGTATTTCATATGGTAATTTAATCAAAAAATTTTAATATGAATTTTGTAAACACATTTATGATTGTTGAAAGACTTGAGCGTTACTGTATATGTAATAATGATATACAGGACTATTTTTGTAGTTGATAAGGTTTGCATTCATCCATAAAAAATGTTTCTTATAATTTTTTAAATAATTCTTAAAATGAGCACTATATTCATATAGTGGTTATAAAATTATTTTATGAGAAAAAAAATGTCAACACACTTATTTTAGAAAAGCAAATGCCCCCTTTCCATTTATTCTAATTAAATCTAATAAATAGGTCACGGGAAACTAATTTTATAAACATACATTACAATTTTTATTCCGATATAGGATAATTTACACATGGCACAACATTTCTTTTTTAATAAAAATACATATATGAGAAGAAATTCACAGAATTTTCACTATCTAGAGAGGTGTGCAAAATTATTATTTGTGAGTCTCAAGACCCTTGTAACCACCAATAACTTTTTTTTATTGTTCAACTAATGAGGTTTCCTTGTAGTTTTAGTCTCTTTGAAATAATTTATAATTGTTAAAAATTTTCATCCATGCTTTAGGCTCTGTGTGATAGGTACATATCTGTTTTGCTAAACAATTAAAGTGAATTAATAATGTTTTCTTTTCAATCCTTTCACTCCCACATTGGGATATATATAAACAGGGTGCATGGCTAACAGTATGCACCATAAATTACTGGCCAACCTTTGATCCTGGAGACATACTTCAAATTGGAAAAAGTATCCAAAAACCCAGATGCATCATTCATGTCACAAGGGGTTGTATTGTTATTAAAAAAAAAAAGAAAAAGAAACTTTTTACACAGACAACACACCCTGTGCTCAAAAATCCAGTAAGAAAGTTGTTCCCTGCCTCCTTATGCCAACAAAAAAAATTCCACGTTTTTAAGTGCAATATTCACTGAGATATTTGAATTGAGAAAACAGAAAAGTTGGGAAAAACAGCATAAATACAATTAAAACACATTTTACCTGCATTTATCCTATTTTTCCCAACTTTTCTCCATTTCTTAAATTCCAATATCTCAGCCAATATTGGAAACTTGAACTTCCATTTGAAAACATGGAATTTTTTGGTGACATCAGGAGCAACAGAGCAATAACTTATAATTCGATTTTGAGCACAAGGTGTCCATATAAAAAGTTAATTTTATTTATTTTAATAACTATAGAACCTTTGCAATATGAATGGCTTATCTGCAGTCCACACATTATTTGGATACTTTTTATAATTGGAAGTATGCCTCTAAGATCAATGGTTTGCCAGTAATTTCAGGTGCATGCTATTAGCTATTTACCCTATATATGTATATTCCCAAGGTTCTAAATGGGTAGCAAAAGGGTTAAGAAGTAAGGTTGTGAATATATTCTAATGTAATGAAAAATTTATTGTTTTTTAAGAAAAAACTTCTCAATAAAAAAAATTACTAAAATACCAAGTAGCATTTAAAACTATCATTTATGATCTATGCATTAAGTGAAGACAGACATTTGTTAAACCTTGTATTTGGACTCAGACTTTTCCAGTGAGAAAGTTAAATTGCTTTAGTAATTCTGTGAAAATTAACATGCCTGCAAATACAATAATTAATATCACCATTAATATTTAATTTTTGTTATTAGTGACTTGAGTGAATTCAGCAAGAGCAGTGTGATCAAAGAAACCAAGTAAAAAGATATTTCAAGAATCAAGAAAAGTACAAAATTCTATGAAGACATTTTGAATAATTTGTTTGATTTTGCACACCTCCATTTTCTTTCTGACTAACAATAAAAAATTTCAAAAACAACAAACATTACAAAACACTGATGGATAAAGAAAAAAAAAAATTCTCAAACAAAAACTCCTCATAAAGCAAACTGCTTTATCACACTAATCTGGTATGTTTTATCTGACACTATAACAGAAATATACTTTGTGTTACACATTTACATTTCCATAGAATGTTTTCTTTGTTAGCTTTGATTAGTCTTTCTCAGAACATAAATGCAATACACTTTGTTAACCTTCAGATCAATAGTTTCAGAGTTTCATAAAAAATAAAACTTATATACTATTATTTATAAAAATAGCAAAAATACAAAACAGTTATACGGATGTAATTCATTCCATTAATCTTTTACAAAATGTTGATTACATTTTCTGAACTATCTAAACCTTTATGTATCATAGCCTGCACTCTTGTATACCTCTCAAATACCTTAGAGAAAGAACAAGTTGGACAGATGAGCTAGACAAAAAAGATTTTTTTTATATTCCAGAATCTATTAGGAAGTATCTATTAAAATGGAATGTCTTGAATACTTTCAAGGTGCACACAAGTGCATAAGCTTATATGTACAGTATTATCAAAAGTAATTAGACATCATAATGATTTAATAAAACTATCTATATTATAACCAAAATTTGTCTTTTTACAATATTGCTGTCACGGTCCCAGGTTCGAATTTGAGGGAGGATATAGATAAGATATTTTCCCTAACAAACTTGAGGCAACCCCTGATAGACAGTGCCTTCATTTCCAACCCATCTCATTAATGGCAGTAAATTGCAATATAGCGATATTGCCAGAGTTGGTGTTTGGTGAAGTAGCATTAAAATATGTGCATACTCTCAATCAATCTATGAACAGCTATAATTGAAATGGTTCATCATTTGCCCTACAAAATTGTTATAAATGGCGAAAAAGATATGAACATAAAACACAGACATAATGCACAACTGTTTGATTTATCACATATGAGGGATTGAGAATCAAAATGGTCTAAGTCACTGGAGTGCAACTTTGCATAATAAAGCGTTCTTTCCTAAAAGCAATGAAAAAATCAGTTTTCCTTGAAATGATTTTTTGCTTAGGAATTGGAGCATTATATGAAATAAAACATTTAACATAACAATGTGAACTCACGGTAATAAATCATTAATATGATGCCATACTTCATTACCTTCCAATTTTTTCACAACTGTCTGCAAATATTGTTAATGATGTGAAAAAAGCAATTTTTTTTTTTAAGTTTTTGCGTACAGTACTTATTTGAAACAATCTGCAGTTTGATGCAAACTGCCAAAAACAATAAATATCTATGAGAAGAATAGCCTAGTAAAATTTACCAACAGTTTTAGCAGAGCATTTCAACTTTATCTTTGCTTCCCAGGAATAAAATTTTTTGTGCTTATGCAAATTTTTGTTATGATGCTTAAATACTTTTGATAATAAAGTGTATGTACCAAGAAAAAAAAAATCAAATTAAGTATATCACACCAGCCTCTGAAATATCCCTGATAATTAAATAAGCCGTTGAATATATACTCTCAATGGTTACTATATTTTTCAAATCAAATGCACAATAACAACAGTAATATAATAATATATAATATACAAAGTATATAGTGAAATTATGATGAAATAATAATTGAAAAACAAATCCTTGTTTTCTCAGAGACATTTTTCACACATTCTTTCACTTAAAAGAAATACAAAACATGTAGAAGTTGAACTTTTAAGTATTTTGATAGTTTGAAAGCTCATAGAAACTTTTCACACTGATAATACAAAATATAGTTGAATACTTTTCACAACTTTCTAATGCACCATCACCCTAGTTTATAAATTTAGGTGCAAATGAATTTAAAAATTTAACCTCAAACTTTCTTGTAGCAAAATATATATAATATGTTTATGATCCATGAACATGGTAAATCTTTTTAAAATTGGGAATATTTCACTTCTTTACAGGAATGAGTCTTTTAAGTACTGCTGAAGTTACTTAACAATTACATGGACTCATTTCACTCGTCGATGTTCCTAAAAAGACAATAAAATTTGCAACAACAGCAACAAAAGGAAATGTTTAAGTTACATTAATTTCATTTTGTATTTAGCTGCTATTCTGAGGATTTTTTCATACTTTTGATTCTTTACTAAAAAGGGTAAAAGAACATGAGCTTTTTGTGCAAGGTAGTATCGTAATGATGCTATGCTTAACAAAAAAGACAGGAGTAAAAATATGATGGTATGTACAAACAATAATAATACATAAACAACATTCAACAATAATAATAAAAAATTGTGATTGTACTTTACACATATCTCTATATATATATATATATATATATATATATATATATATATATATATATATATATATATATTATCAAACTTGAGATGACAATCAGAATCAAACTGATTTTTACACAAATATGTTGAGCATTCATAACTGTGAGCAGAAATATTGTCCGGTTTATTACTAATTAGACCTACATTGAAATTTAACGTTTAAAATTATATTCAATAAAACCTAATGTGTTTCTCATGAGAGGCTATCAAAATTAAAATAAAATAATTTCAATGTATAATGTAAAGGATGGGAAACCAAAACAGCAGTAAAATGTTTTTGTGAATTATTTAACTGCTTCTAACAAGTTTTAACTTTTAGGTTATCAGCAAATGATAGCAGATATATAAAGAATCGGCACTTATCATTATTCAATCACAATAACTTGATCAACTCTGATTACCCCTTTCCAATAACAGAATGATATTTTTGTTGAAAAAAGGATATTTATTGATTTAAAGGTAAAGAGCAATAGGTAGAAAACCCAAGATGCCTGATTGACTATGAAATTATGAATATTTAGAATTATATTTATGAATAATTTATGAGACAAACTAGAAGCATGCGCCAAAAGTGTCATAAAGAGGATTTCATACTCACCAGAGCCAATAAATATAATTTTCAAAAAATACACCAAATTCCAAAATATCACACCAATCACTGTTCTTTATACCCATCAAGATCACATGATCCAATTACATCAAGGAAAATAAATATAAAAATTTGTATAGATGTACCTAGTGTTAAACAGAAAAAGCAAACTCCACATTTCTATGGTTAAGATAAGTACAAAGAAAAATTTTTAAAAATATATTATTAGGTGATTTTTTACAAAAAGCAACTATTAAAAACTTTTCAACCATAAGTAACTAAAGAATTTGACTAACTCTGCAAGTAGTAGATGGTAAAAAAAAGGGAAAGAAAGCATTTAAATTTATTTTATTCTCAAATTTTTCTATAGGTTCAAAACAAAAATTTCAAGTGCATTTCAGTAAAAACAAAATGAATATCATCTGACTATACACAGTCAAGTCACATTATAGCAACCACCTCCTATTTTTGATATTAACTGAGTGTAACTAATGAAATAAGACCAAGCTCACAAGCTGGCTTGGTGAAATGTAAACATTCTGAAATACTATCACAGGTTAAGAGCTATTTATCAAATTTCGAAAAAAGAATGATTGATGGCTTGATGATGATTTCAGCCATGCATCACAACATGTCTGAAACTGGGCAATCGTAAAATATTTGGTTGTTGATGTCATTCAAGTGTACCAAAAACTAGACAAATGGCACCACTGTGATTAACAGAAGTAAAGACAGCAGAGTACTAAGTGTATGGATGCGAGAGGTGAACATGGGCGAAAAAGGTGCAGGAGAGCCAACCAATACACTATGATTCATAGTCCAAATGAACCAGGGAGCTACTAAAAGTCTGTTTAAAATGCAGTGTACCAAACCCTGCTGGGTACAATTCTTCAAAGGAGATGGAGAATCACAGCACTCATGGTGTAATGAAGTCGTTTTGCTACAAATGACAGTAATTTTCATGGCAAATCATACATCATCTTATTGGGAAAAGGGGCACGGTAGCCCGGTCGATAAGATGCTCGCCTAAAGTACCAAAGGATGTTTAGAGGTGTCGCGAGTTCGATACCCAGTTCGTCCTTGTCAGAAAACTTTCCTGACACAGGGGTACAACAAAAAACGGCGACTTGACCGCAGCAAAAATTGCTACCGCAGGGAGTCCCCCATCGAGGGGTTAGCGCACCAATCCCTCGACGAGTATAAAAAACAAGCCTGCCGTTCGGAATCGGCAATAAATTGTAGGTCCCGGTCTAATTAGCCCTCGTGTGCAGAAAATGACCGTGGTGCGACAAAAATGATCAATGATCTTATTGGGAAAGTGTTACTTTATTGAACAAGTCACATTCTATGCAGCATGAAATGGATAGCTGCTGCTGTATCCAAGGAAAAATTATGAGAACAAGACTCCATAATAGTTGCTGGAAGAATAAAAGATAGTGATAGCAGTGTATTTATCCACTGAGAAACATTATTGTGGCATTGTCTAGGTTGAGTGGATGTACACTTTCGATGGATATGATTATCAATTCCTCCTTGCAATTATGTAAATCAATGAATGTTTATTGTCTTTCTTGGAGTACTGTTCTTCAAGAATTGTAATGCAACATACGATGAGGCCTTGACGTGTCTGAATATTGTGGAAAAGAGCATGACCAAAACTTTCAATTAGTTCGGTCCCTCAATTCTCCAGACTTTAACCTAATTAAGCACATTTGGACTAATTTGATCATCATACGCTCTCTATGGACACCCTGCTTTACACTTTCAAGCAATGGACTGCCATCTACTTGGCTCTCAGATGAATGTAACAACCTTCCAGCATTTTACTAAGCTACTTCCAGATTATCTTGCTGAGACCCACACTGCACAAAACAATTTTTCCAGATATAAGCTGGTGATCACATTAATGTGACTCGATTATGTTATGCAGCAGTGAGAGAAAAAGAACTAGTAAACAAAATCATATCCTGGTACTTTTTTCTGTTAATTTGATTCTAGACTTGCAATATATATGCTCTCTCTACTCCTATAAAAAAATTTCCTTTCAAAATTTGTGTGAATGTCAGCCCATTTTCAATCAAGACTTAAATTTCCATCATTGCCAATTAAACAAAAAATGATTATTTTGATTTTTTTCTCTCTTTCAAGTAATTACTATATTATTTCATACTATCTAAAAAGGTCACAAAAAATAAAGTTCTTAAAGATTTTCTGATCTAAATATGAAAAAAAAAAAAAAAAATTGCTGTTTACAGCAACACCTAACATTATTCTGTGCATGCACGGACATGCAGACACATCTATATATATATATACAGGGTGGGTTTTAATTAAGTTATCTCTATTAAAAACCCTCCAGAGCAGGAACTAATGGGTGAAATGACACTAAAATTGGGAAATATGCATCTTAGACCATAATGAAATGATATTTTTTTTTGCATATTGTAAAAGTTTTGTGTTATTACCAGGGTTGTTTGGTTTAAACCACGTTGGTTTTAACCAAGTGGTTTTTTTTCAAAAAATCACATAAAAAAAGTGCCCTAAATATAATTTTTTCCATTGAAAAATATCATATTAGTTCATTATTAGCCAATATGTTTTATTCTTACCACATTTTATATTCTTGGAGTATATTTTGGTGGTACACCTTTAAATGGTGTAAGATGATATGTGGTTTTTTTTCAAAAAAATCTCATAAAAGTGTCCTGAATATAAATTTTTTTTATATTAAGTATCTTGGTTGCTCAAAGTTATATATAGAAGCCAAAATTTCTCATTCTTGCCACATTTTCTAACTATTAGCTACATTCTGATGCTCTATCTTTAGCAAATTCATGAATAGGGATTAAATTACACATCGTGATGTAGTGGTGTATTATGTCACAGGGTTGTTTTTGTTTTTTACCTTCACAAAGAAGCAGCAACAGTAGTGATGACACCATCATGCTAGGGACATAGGTGGTCTTATAATCTAATAAAGACATCAGCTGCTCCTAAGGGACACAAAGACCAGTGTACTAGTAGTTACATTACCTCACAGATATTTTCATTTTCTTTCCCATAAGAAGTAGCGCATCTCATACTGTATATCACCCAGCCTTAATATTCAATAGTGTTTTTTTTACTTTCACCATTAAGCCCAGTCAATCAAGGTTCAGTAGTAACAGCTTAATGAAAAATAATCAGTTATATACAGCATGATTATAAAGTTTTGATTCCAAAACTGTACAATAAGAGGTACTGGTCAGAATGACTTGAAAATTTGCATGGGTGCTCTGGAAATTTCTTTGGGAAAAAAAGATAGTGCAAGTAGATGATGCTGTACTTGGCCAACCTAATCTATTTTGTGCAACTACATCATTTCGACAGTTCAACAGCATCAGTGTGTGGACAGCACAACTTTTATCAAGATGCACATCACAATACCAGCAAAGCAGCTGCTGAAGAGTCATTTTGACAATAATACCTGGCCGGCCCTTGCAACTACTTGCTGGGGGGGATACCTCAAAATCTCATGAACAGAGGTTGGATAGCAAAACATTGGTGATGTGCAAGCACATCCACATCATGACCATGGCATAGTCTGATCTGTTGTTAAACAAGCATTTCTGTGCTTTCACCTCATTGCCAGATTATGGACAATATTTTATTTATTTATACAATATTGTTGGCCTTTGGGCCTACACAAGAGGATGCGATTGAGAATAACAAAGATATTGTTTGATATTGGATAAAAAACTAGTGATAGTGGGAGATTCAACAATAGAGCTTGGGAGTTTGTTCCATTCACCAATGGTATGAGGAAAGAAGCTGTATTTAAAGCAGTCAGTGGAAGCAAAAATAGGTTTTAATTTAAGGGAATGGTCGAGTCTTCTAGAGATATAGGATGGTTTGGCTAAGATACCAGAAGTATCTATGTTGAACTGACCATGGAAAATTTTATAAAACAATGTTAATCGAGAAATGAGACGAAGAGTAGAGAGAGGGAGGAGATGAAGTTCATTTTTAAGTTCTATTTATTATTATATTTAATATATTTATTAATATATTTAACATTTCTTGAGTAAGAGTTGTAGTTATTTGCTCAATTACTTCATTTTTGTGATGTTTCCATGAATTATGAAATCGTGCAATGCTAAGTTATCATTTTGCCCTGATTGGCCATTATTCCCATTCTGCAAGCAAATTTTGCGTTCAATGAGTACAGTATCATTAATTTTCCATTTTTAAACATTTTTTCCTCTTTGCCATATAAAATTCCATTGCTTCAGGAATACTCATGTAAATTTTCAAGTCATTTTGACAATGGCTCTTCTTCTATAGTGTTTTAAATTGGAACTTTAGTTATATAATTTAGCTATATAATCACCCTGTGTATCGTAAATCATCACTAGTTAATCTGCATTATTTATGCTTCATTAAATACATTATATTCACTTAATTTTTATCACAGTTTTTGTAAAATAGCTTCCTAATTAAGTATACGAAAGTAACTGGAGAAAACACCCCTTTTATATATTATACAGTTAATAGTAACATCAACAATTTTCAAACACACTTATTGAGTTCAGCAAGAAAATAATTAAATTGCAAAAGTTGGTTTTTATTAAAATGTAAGAAATATTTCTAGATTAATTAATATGGGAATAGTGTTAATTGCAGTAATAAGCATTTTATTTTAATTAATTATTAGAAGTTAATTAGTTTTTAGTTAATTAATTATTAGAAGTTAATTATTTTTTAATTAGTTAATTAATTAGTTTTTTTTACCAACCCTGGTTGTTACTCTGACATGTTTTGTCAAAGTAATGATATTCACATTCTGTTGTGTAAAACCAATATGCAACAGAATGCAAATGTCATTACTGTAATCTGGAAATTTTTTATGGTTTCTTCACCATTCTTGCAAAAAAAACTTCACCTGTAAACTATGCTTGCAGACATCATCACAATCATCAACTATCGATGTTATTACATTTTATGTCACTAATTTTCAACATGTTACTCAAATTTTATCTTTAACATAATAAATTAGCATACAGAGTAGAGTATTTGTCCCTTATTGGTAATTTTTTTTTAACAATTAGTTTGTAAAAATTATTTCCCTATGGTCTGAAATGCATACCAACCCAGTATGGAGCAGTTTTTCCCACCGTTTCTCTCTACAGAATGTAGAACTTTAATAGGGATACTTTAATCAAAGCAACAGAAATTCATACAGCATAATCACCATATAATAACATTTTGTAGATCAACTGAAAATATCATTGTCGAGGGATTTCTTTTTTGATAGAGAGTAGTATACTTGCAAAATTTTAAGGAAGGGGAGAAGTGATTTTAATCCTGACTAACTACTTCAATATGTTTAGAACTAATATAAAGTTGTTTTTATGAAATAAATAAATAAAAAGGTGTTTAAGATTCTTCAGAAATACATAAAAATCATTTAAATTTTGCTTTGATGATAGTCACACATACATCATTATTTTAATCACTGCCTTTTATCTTCTCTGTGAATTAATTCAAAATTAAATCCATGCCTATCATGATAACATATTTGCCAGTCATTGATGGCTTCAAAACTTCATTATATGGCATATTAGTATATTTTTTTGCTCGTTGATACAGTGAATAGTCATTTATGAACAGCTTGGTTGTGCATCTATGGTTCTCTTTGTCTCCTGAGAATTTTTTAAATTTACAGTTCAACTCTTTTTTTTCTAACCATAGAACATCATTATTAATGATGTTTTGCTTGAAGGGAAAATTGTTCTCATGAATTTTTTATTTAATTTTCTTCACTAAAATATAAAAAAATATCATTGAAGAGAGAGATGTGGTTGAATCGGATGTGTTACTTTCTATATAAGCATAAGTACTTTGATAGAAAAGGTTTTAAATACTCAAAATTGCTCTCATGATTTCTTTTTTTCTGAGCTCACATAAACTTTGTGAATATTTCTCATAAAAAAACAACACAAGCAATTGGAATAAAATGATTCTTTTATAAACTTTATACAGTCAAACTTACTTACAATGAACAGATATTATGATTTTTCATATATAACAAAGTTTTTCCATGTCTCGTGAATTTTGTATTGCATTTGTCATTTTGATTGCTTGTAACGAACACTAATTTCAGCAAAGTACGCTTATAACTAATTTTTAGCTGGTTTTAAAATACAAATTGTCACAAATTTCTTTGTTATCTTATCCCAATCTTCTTATCTGTAAATTTACCTTTCTTCCTTGGAGGAAAATCTATTTGAGTGTTGTAAAAATGGTAGGATCTTCTTCGCCTCACTATTCTTTTTAACTTTTCTCTATTAAATCCTAAAGAAGGTATAGAGCCTCCTATATCTGCTACAAAGTTAAATCCTATTTTAAAACTTTTAGGGAGGAAAGATTACGGCTATTTGTTTTCAAGAATCCAACCTGCAAAACACCTTTTGTGCTCATTTACCCATGTCTGACTAGATTCGAAAGCTGGTTGTGGTGGAGTTATCATGTGAACGACTTAATTTTCAGAAGTTTCAAGTGCAAAATGCTAATCATTGCTTCGAAAATTGGAGATATATAGCTTGTTGATAGCCAAAAATTGAAAAAAAAGTGAGGTATAAAAAAAAATTCAAGATTCAACATAGTTCGTTATCAACGCTTTGGAACAAAGAGAAATTGAAGAGAAAGTTTTTGGATGGTTCAAGAATGGATTCAGAAAAAAAAGCTCATATAGATGTAAAAGCACTTATTTTTGAATGGTTCGAAAAAGTCAGGCAAAAATATGCAACAGTGACCCGGGGCCAATGCTATAAGAAGAAAACATGAAATTTTGCATGATTATTAGGCAAAAATTATTTCAATACGAACACCTTACACAATCATATAAATTGAAAAACAACAACAAAAAGAGATTGACAAATACTTTCATTGCATTACATAATATTTAAATTAAATTTTAGAATTTTTTCTAAATATATTAGTTTAATCTTTATGTGTATGCAAATTATGCTTAATTTCATTTGCACGCATCATTTTCAAAACCGGTATGGATATAACAAAGTTTGCATATGGACATTTTCTCTGTTTTTTCCAACTTCATTATAAGCGGGTCCGACTGTATTCCAAAAAATGATAAATTTCACTTTGATTTCCTATCACTAACAACAATTGACAATATATTCAAGTTCCAGGTTAAAACTCGAAATTCACATGTATCTTGGTAAGACAGGATTGTCTAATAACATGGAAGAATTTTGATTATTAATCACCCAGTAAAGTTCAAATATAATATGAAAAACATTTTTTCACTTCATCACACAAGTGAAAAAAATTGGCCGTCAACTGAAAATGAAGCTAATTATTAAAAACGGTATCGAAAATTTTTATTTTCTAAAACTTGACAAGAAACCAAGTGAGAGTGAATTAAAATTTAATTTTGTTTCAAAGGTGGGTCCACATTGTGCATACTACGTTTTGTCCTGAGCACGTGTAAAATGTGGACGAGATGACAGGCTACAATGATTTACATGACAAGCAAAAAAACAGCTACTCACTAGGATAAATTTTGTGCCTGTATGCCAAAGAGACTTGCACCATACTTCCCAAATCTTTTATGACAGAATGCTGCGGCAACGCAACCAATTTGTGATAGGTGGAAAAGAAAACAAACGCCGAGGGTATATATTTATTACTCTCAGAGAAATTTGAACACACACCTTGTGGACCAACCTTTAGAGTCTAAAATTCATTGAGTATTTTATTACAATGTAGAACATTTTGTGAAAACATTTTTTTTTATCTTATTCCAATTTAAATGAAAGAAACTAGAAAAATGTTAAGTTTATCCGTAAAAGGCCCAATATATAACTTTTAAATTGTGAAATGGTAAAACAATTTATCTTAATAAAAAAAAAAACAATACAGGATTATGCATATAAAAACATATTTCTCTGGTAACAGCATGCACCAGTCAACAAAAAAATTTAGCAGTTAATCATAATTTTACAACCTATAATTTTCATTAAAAATTTAGAAGAAAAGAAACTTTGAGATCTAAAAGAAATCAAAGGAGTCCAAATGAACAAGTGTAAAAAACATACAGGGCACAAAACTTAGGGGTTTCTAACATGTGTAAACAAATACGAGTTTCGAGAACAAATACATTAAACAGTTTAAGTTATAGGAATGATGAAAGAAAGACACTGCTAATAGAAATTAACTATTATATATGAACAAATGATTGGCAAAATCACCTAATTTCAGAATAAGACACTGACTCATCATTATTAATGGATGTATTTCTTGTCTTGACGTATTTCCTCAGCTTCCATTTATTGATAATATCTTTTGTGTCTCTTATCACTATTTTAATGATGCAGACCAAAGTAAGAACAGTCTGGAAAAAAATCAAAACAAAGTACTAAACATTGAATTTATTCCACTCAACACATCATGCTGCTAATGCGTGTTATAAAGAAAGGAAAGTTTTATTTTTGGTGTATTGGTTAGTGCACCTGCCCAGTTTGCAAGAGGACCCAGGTTTGATTCCCGAGGTAGACAACTAAATTTTCTTTCAAATGTTTGCCTCGAAAAAATATCCAGAAAGTCTCCTTCCTAGAAATACAGGAGTATTCCAGACTTTGCCGTAAAGTTGAGCTGGAAGAGATCTTGGTAACAAATTAGTCTGGTGGCAGAGTTCTAGAATTCATTCATTCATGCTTCTGACAATTTTTCTAGGGCCTTTTTACACATTTCCTACACAATAAATGTATTAAATGTATTTCTTTTCCCATAGATAATATTTATAGATAAACATTTACCATTTTGAAAGTTTTACTTCTTTAAAGTCAAAGTTGTCTGTTTCAATTCTAGACCTCATTTTATGGCAAAATACTTCAACTGCCCCCTCCCAACTCTTTCAATACTTCTTGAGAAGACCATGAAAACATATTAAGACATGGCTATTTATGGCTGTGATGAAAAGAACTTTAAATTGTCCTGCTTAAGTTAAAAGCAAATTTCAGATTTACTTACCAGAAACATAAAAAAATAAAAAACGAACTTCCATCCAATTTGATCTTGAATAACTGGTATCAGTAGCTATGGAAGAGAACAAAGGATATTATTTATCTAGTTCTTTCACTTTTCCTACATAGAGTTAGATACACAAGAGTTATCTCTTCTCTGCAGTTTAAAAAGTGATATAAAACTACAATTTGATCATTTTTATTCAAAAGGGTTAAGCTATGTAAGATTACTTTGTGAAAATAATAGTTTTTTCTCTCAAATGCCTAAACCCTCCAGCCAGGGGCAGTTTTTGAATTTTTATGTACCAAATTGTGCAGTATTTTTACCTGTTATGTATATAGAACGTGATAATAGCATGACCCGCTAAACTTTCTAGAATACATTAAACACAATATTCACATTGCCAGAAGGTTCTGCGTTTGGTTAGAGAGTTAACAATAATGTAGGGTACCCACCAACTCAAAAAGTAAGACAATTTTAATTTAAAAAAAGCAGGACAAGTGCAACCATTATAGTCATGATAATTTAGTCACCTGAAATCATCCCATATGCAATACTTAATAGTATAATAAAGGAAATGGTCTTTACAATCATAACTAATGAAATAAATTTCAAATACATACATAATTTCTAAATTATCAGTTGGTTACTGCATCAAATCTTTATTTGATGTCTTCACAGCACTATTTCAGT
Organism: Pholcus phalangioides; assembly: GCF_987345545.1. NCBI lineage: Eukaryota > Metazoa > Arthropoda > Arachnida > Araneae > Pholcidae > Pholcus > Pholcus phalangioides. The sequence goes on along the minus strand of NW_028301600.1, from coordinate 39,967,765 downwards.
AATAATTTATAAGATTGTTTTGATCTTGAAGATTAGATTGACTCATAGGCAGAAAAAAAACACAGGACTGACAAAAAATGACTTGTCAACAAAAACAATTTAGGGCCAAGACAGCATGCTACTACTTAACTGCACATGCAACCTTGTAAATATTCCTCTGAGGTTCTTCTAATAAATTGGTGCAGGTCAGAATACGTTGTTTGAATAATGTCAAGTTTGTTTTTGAAAAATGCTTGTAATGTAAAAGTGTTTTTACATAACAAGCAAAAAGTGCTGAACACATTTTTTTCAAAGTAATAAAAAGTGCTGACATTTGCCTTCCAGATTCTAAAGCAAACAACCCTGCAGGCTATTTAGACTGTTGTATTGTGCGCAAATTTTAAATGTTTCAGGTCTGATCTCTCCATGGAGAGACTTTTTCACATGGGAGATCGGCTTGCATTTGCACCTTGAAGTTGAAAACACCATTTGTTAGCAATCACAGACAATTTTTTTCTGTCTCCCCATAATTAAATTAAATTTTTTTTTGAGGGTTGTTTCAGAAGTTCAATCTGTCAATTGCTTAATGTGAATAAGTCCATTTACTTTCTGAGAGATGTAACCTTGAATTTTGAGCACAATAACAATCAATTCTGCAATATTTAACTCATTCTTTTTCTCTTGGATGTTCTATGTCCTCATCTATCTAGTATAATTGCCACTGATATAAAATTTTGTCCTTGTCAGATTCAGATCAAATGAAGCAACTAATGAGTTTAAAGGATATGTAGCCCTCTTCCTCAGTGCACAACAAATCATGAAGACATAGAGAAGTTTTTTTAAGAATGACACTTCTTTTTTGAAACCACTTTCAAAAGCACTGCGCAAAATGTGTAAATTCCAAGGTCCAATGTAAACAAGTTGATGGGAACTGGATGATCTTACTGTACTGATTATCTTTTTTTAAAGGGAATCTGTTTACACTTAACCTATTTCTACCCACTGTACTCATTTGAGTACAGCAAGGATTCGGCTTCATATAATATTTTAGCCTTGCAGATAGATGTTATACATTTTAGACAACCCTATCAGAGACTGCCACTGAAAAAATTCTTGAGAAGCCATTTCTGGTTTAGAAATGAACTCTTGAAGTTGATGTATTTTATTATCTATGAGGGTACTTTTGTTTTTCCTGTTGTATTATCAACATTATATTGTTATTTTCGTGCAAGTGATTCTTTTGTAACTCATTATTGAGATAATAGTTTAATGTGAATAAAATAACACAATTAAATTTTGTTTCACTTCATTTTTTTTTCAAATATGTTATATTTTTCTGTCATTGAGGACACTTGTTGTCCAGTGTCATACTTCCTATTTATGTATTTGAAAAAATCTCTTGGAATATTATTAATTGGTACAATTTCAACAAAATATCCCAATATCAAAATGGAATTCAAAGCATTTCAAAATGCATACATAAATGGGTTAAACTGTTCATTGCTAGCATGGTCATTTTTGACAAATGAAGCACTTTCATTTGCAGAGCTTTGTAAATATTCTATTGGGTGACATCAGAATCACAAAACCAAGAATAGGTACCTATGTATCCAACTGCTTTGTTATGCAAACTGTTGTTTTACCTATACTCAAAATATACACCATAATTTCAAATGATGAATGTTAGTTACTGTAGAATGAATAGTCCAAGACCATGAAGTACATAGTGAATACAGAATTTTTTGTTTCATCTAGACCAGCGGTTCTCAACCGGTGCTCTGTGTGCACTTCCCAGGGGCTCCACGGCAACTCAAGGAAAATAAAATAAATTAGTAAATTTGATAGATAAATAAAAAAAATAGGTCTGCAGGGGGTCCGCCATAAAAATTATAAACTAAAATGGGCTCTACGAGTCAAAAAAGGTTGAGAACCGCTGTTCTAGACAGAAGAAATTTGTAATGACTACTCAAAACTTTGATCCAAAATGAGTTTCAAATCCTCAAATTGAGCAAAAGAAAAATGGTCTACATATAAACAATGGTCCACAAATAACCTGAAAAAACCATAGAATTTTCACTTTCACAGAATCCTTCATTGAAATCTACTATATTTTTACTATTTGGTTTTGAAATTTAGGTGATTCCTTTTTTATTTATACAAAGTAACATGAATTTTGCTTACAGAATTCAGTAAAGAAATAGAAACACTGGAACAAAACTTGAAAAGTAAAACATTTTTACCAAAAAAGTAGGACAAGTGGGTGCCTTGAACAACGTGACTTATGTTTTGAAAAACCCTCATATTCTTTTTTTTTTTGCAAATTATTATCATTTAACAATACTTTTGCATGACGAAAAAATAAATTGGGAGAAATTTTCTATCTCAGTATATTTTCTTAGAGATTCTGAAAAAAAATTACTTTAGCATATGCAGCACCAGTTTTTGCTATTTGGTGTGTTTTAGCTCCTCTACACAGACAACCATCACATTTGACAATTTTTGCAGCACCACGGTCATTTTCTGCACACGAGGACTAATTAGACTGGGACCTACAATTCATTGTGAATTCCAAACAGCAGCCTTGACAGTTATCAGAATGAATGTTTTTGTGTCTATCAAACTCTAGTATAGAAAGCTGAATAGATAGAGTAACTACTTTATACCAGGGCTTGGCAAATAAAATAAAAAAATAAAAATTATTCACTAGCCAAATTTCTCAAGAGCCATTTCGGGGCTTGGCGATCTCTGTCCTAGCTGGTGGACATTCTATAAAGTTTGTCTCAACAACAAACCCCAATTTAGTAATCAAATATAAGACAATTCATTACCAGTATCAATTTTTTGATAATGAAATTAATAACTTTGACTGAGATTAGAAAGGCAGAAAAAATCAAATCATGCAGTAGGTGAATAACAAATTTAAAAACATGGCACAACACAATTGTGTTTCGTTTTGAAAGAACACCTGAACAATATTTGAAAGAACCAAACTAATCATATGACCATCACTAATAACAGAAGGCAACAACTTTGACTTCAAGAATGAGAATAAAATACTCAACTGAAGCAAATGATTCTGACCCTGCAGGCACTCACTCACACACATTTTGACCAAATTTTTTGTTGGGTGCAGAACCTTTTTGCTTTGCCCTGAAAATGTCATGAATGAGTGCCGAAACACAAAACGGTGCATTTTTAAATTTATTATTTGCCTATTACATATTGTCTTTTTTCATCTTCACTGGGTCACCATGGTATCCTGGTGCCTGGGATTCAGCAAGCTTTGCTTTAAATGAATTTTCTTTCATGCACTGGTGAAAAAGACAAAGCACTCTAGATGTCAATAGTCCATTTTTTTCCAAAATTGATTTTTTTTAACTTCAGTTCTTTTAAAATATGATTCTCTTCAATTAAAAAAATGTCTGATTTGTATATATTTATTTTTACCTGTCCAGCAGCAGCTCCTGCACTTCCAGTTCCATCAATTATTCCTGTAACAGTAGCCAATGCTTCTTTGCTGTCTGCTATTTCTTTTTGTCGTCCCAGATCTGCAGCAACAGCAGTGCTTATCAGATTGGCAACACCACTAATAAAAAATCCAGCTATAGACATCAACACTGCATTGACTACTTTATCACGTGGAGAACCTAAAAATGAAAAGGAGATTCTTTTACAAATATAAAGGCAACAACAGGCAAAATACCCAACAAACTGGATGAATAAAAGATACAGAATATATGCCCCCCCACCAAAATAAAAGTCAAATATAACTAAAGTACAGATCATGAAAAAACTAAAAATTATAATAAAATATAATGCACTGCCTATAAAAAATTATGGTTGTCTTATCTAAGTATGGATTACACATAAACAAATAATTTTCGCATAGTTTAAAGATATGAAGAGAGAGCATATCGAGTAAGCATACCTTTTTCATAAAATATAAGTAACATTAAGCTTAAAAAATGTTTCTTACCAAACAAAACATAACCACCAAAAACTATACATTTTGGAACCCTTTTATACTTGTCAACCTCAAAAAGGGACAGTAAAAGAGGAATGACTAATAACCAAAAAAAATAATAAATAAATACACTCATTGCTATAAAAATTTGCGCACCAAGAAATAATTGTGGGATCGAAACGAAAGTTGGCCTGAAGGTACATGTTGGACAGATATGAAAATGATTAGAAATGCAGAGTGATTGCGCATTGCGTAATGCCACTAGAGGGCGTTGAACTTTGTTCTCCTTGGAGTATAAAACAGGTAAGCAGAGCTTGCTGGAGTGTATTTAATCGTTTGCAAAGGAAATGCTGAGGTAGACATGCCGTTACGCCGTCGTCGAAGACCATATGAGCAGTTGTCAGAGTTCGATAGAGAAAGAATCATCGGGATGACGGAAGCTAGGTGGTCAGCTCGGCGAGTAGCTCGTCAACTAGGCCGTTCCGATTTTACTATGAGGAGGTGTTGGGACCAGTGGACAGAAGAGACGTCATTTACACGGCGACCAGGTTCAGGACGCCCTCGACAAACCGTCACATCATCCGAAATGCACACGTAGAGCCAACTGCCTCATTGGCCGCTATCCAGACACAGGCAGCAGCTTCACTACGGGCCCCTGTGTCTTCCCGAACCATTGCAAGGCACCTGATTGAAGGACATCTGGTATCACGGCGCCCATTACGTGTGCTGCCAATGACACCCACCCACCAACGCCTCCGTTTGGAGTGGAATCGATCACGACGGGATTGGACTGCAACGGAATGGAACCAGGTCGTCTTCAGCGACGAATCGAGATTCAACTTGAGCAGTGATGACAATCGTGTTCGTGTGTGGAGGCCCGTGGTGAACGCTTCAATCCTGCCTTCGCTTTACAGCAACACACCGCTCCCACAGCTGGTGTCATGGTATGGGGTGCCATTGCTTACGATACACGGTCACCCCTAATATTGATCCCCGGCACAATGACAGCCCAGCGGTACGTCCATAACATCCTTCAGCCACATGTGTTGCCACTCATGGCAGGGCTTCCAGGAGCCATTTTTCAACAAGACAATGCTAGGCCACACACAGCAAGGATGTCACAAGACTGCCTCCGCCACATTACCACCCTTCCCTGGCCTGCTCTATCCCCAGATTTGTCACCAATCGAGCATATCTGGGATCATTTGGGACGGCAAGTTGGACACCCTACAAGGTTGGTCGAACTAGAGGCGCATTTACAGCAACTGTGGAACGAGATGTCTCAGGACATCATACGGAACTTCTATGCCTCAATGCCCGCTCGTATCGCATCGTGCATTCGTGCTAGAGGGGGGTCCAGCAGAGTACTAAAACTTCTGTTCATCTGTACTTTTTTCTACAATAAATGATCCTTTTTCTTGGATTTTCTAATCACTTACTTATATCAACGTAGTACTTACATGTGTAAAATTTCGTTTAATTTTGACGACTTCTTCTGGGTGAGCAAATTTTTATGGCAATGAGTGTAAATCGGCAAAGAAATATTTGATAAATAAATGACTTTCTGGTTAGAAAAAAATTCAGCAGCAATTTTTAAGGTGTTATTAACCCTTAAGATGGTTCTAGAAATCGCATAGTTTAAGCCCTAGTATATTTGAGCCAAGCATTCAGAATCCTGTCCACTTACTCATAATTTTTGCAACATGTTACTATTTCCTCACAGTCAACTTTCAACTTGATCTTGAGATACTAAAAAATTTCATTAAGCGATGTTCTAGGAATCTCTAGGTTTTTTCCTCAAATGCAATTTCAGCTATCCTGAATTCTTCAATTATTTTTTTCACTTGCTTTCAATGCAAGAAATTATCAAGTCTTGGCAATCTGGATGCATAGTAAAAAGAAAAGTAAGCAAAAAACTACACTGGTTACTTTTTTCTACCAGACTGCTAATCGGAAATGAAGTGATGAGCAAAAGCCATGCCATAACTAGTGTAAGACCTCGAATAAAACAAAATAATGAGCTGATAACACACGATGTTGTTAGGTATGTTTGCAGGGATACATGTTTTGAACAGATTTTGAACCAGCTTTAAAAAGCTGGCTTTCTCTCCAAGAGTCAAAATATAAACAATATCTTAGTCAGAAAAGATTGTTTTTTGGTTTGATACAGAAAGAAAATAAGAAATTTAACACAAAAAAGACGGTATATCGAGATAAAGTATAAAACTAGTAACAGTGTATGATGATGCTGTTAGCATTATTGTACTATTTTTCAGCCATGCTAACTAAAACTAGCAGTATAAACAAACTACTACTATAAACCACACATATATCTCGTCTATATTCCTCTCCGGAACTTCTAACGAATTCGTACATTTTGGGATGTGCGTGTCCGTGTTGTGAACCTGACATGAAGCTTGTTTCTATGTAATGCTTGTTATACTGCTGCCATCTTCCAGGTATTTTCCGAACTATGAGTTAAGTGTAATAGTATAAATAGACTGCCAGTTTAAGAGGGTGACCTACAAAGAAGTTCTACAATTATTCATAAGATATATTTATACGTATATATATATATATATAAAAGAAAATGAAGTGGTGATTTGAATAGTTGTCCGTAAAGTTTGTAACAATTAATCATTGGTATGTGTCTGACTACACAGATGCTGAACACACGGAAAAATAATCACTCATGATCATTTGATGAAATTCAGTTACCTAAATGGCTATGATGTCTGATTAGGGCCTGAACTAGGGAGGGCAATTGTCTTGGGCAGCAAATTTTGTGAGAAATGAAAAATCCTGTTAAAAAATCAACTTACAGTGAAGGAGGGCAGAAAAATTATGTTTGCCCCCACCCCCAAAAAACCCTTGTTATAACCCTCTGTATGGGTACAGCATCATTTCACCAAATAGATTGATTGACCACATTCCACTGTATAGATTCACTATACAAATGTAATGAAAATATAAGTCTTTTTGGAATCATTTGTGACAAACAATAAAAAATTGATCCATAATAATAATGAAAAAAAAAATCTGGGTGAGCAAAATGAACTGACATTAGTTAGCTACCCCAAAAGCTAGACTTTGAAGATCCAAAGAAAATCTGCAGGGCTCCCACTCAAAAAATTAGAAAGAGTTGGACACAGAGAGGGTACCCCCCTTAGACAACAAAATCATAACAATAAAAAACAATCTCTGAAAAAAAAAATTGAAAAATTTCAAAATTATTATATTTTTTCACAGCACCATTTGAGTATCCTGTAAGATTGACTCGAGTCAAAGCAAAATGACAGAAATGACTTGGTTACAAAAAGAATTTAAACAGTTGCTAGTATACTAGCAACAAATTGTATACTATTGCTAGTATACTAGCAACAAATTGTATACTATTGCTAGTATACTAGCAACCACAGATAATTCTGCTCTGTCTCTCCTCATAATATTTGTTACATTCTTTTTTTTGAAGTCTTCCAGTCTGTCAACTCTCTTTGACAATGCAAACAGCAAATTATGGAGATGTGTAAATTTTTTAAGAATGACATTCTTTCAAGACCACTTCCAAAAGCACAGTGCAAATGTGTAAATTACAAAGTCGATATAAATAAGTCCAGGTGGATAAGATGGTTTTACTGTGTTGTCCATCCCTTTTTTAAAAAGATTTGTTTAAATTTTACCGTTCAGTGCCAGTGTAATCGTTTTCAACAAATGAAGCACTTTCATTTCTCACTCTTTGCTGAGCATTGTAAATATTGTTTATGCCTCTGTATGCCCTAAAAATACAGAAGACAATTGAATGCTATTGGGTATCATCAGAATCACAAAACTTAGAATAGGCCTATGTATCCAACTGCTTTGTTATGCAAACTGTTTTCACCTACACACAAAATGTGCACCATAAGTTTGAATGATGAATGCTAGTTACTGGCATTATATCGATTATTCCCTCCTAAATTGAAATCAATTATACAAATTTTGTTGATAACTAGGGAAAGTAGAACAAAATCGAAAAAGTAGGACATTTTACCAAAAACTAGGAAAAATAAGATGAGTGGGAGCCCTGAATCTGGTGAAAATGAATTAGAATTCTGTAAACTGGCTCCTAACAAAAAAAAAAACATACATTGATAGATTCAGATAAGTATTTCTACAATCGAATGAATTATAGACAGAAATGCAGAAGAAAACATGGAAGATCAAATTATCTTTACAACATGAAATGTAATTCTCTTTGTCTACCATAAGAGTCCTCTATAGAAGTTTTTCACCAAACAGCCTGAAAAGCTTTTAAGTAAGTTTCAAGTTACAAGAAAGATTGTATTATTTTGCTCCACAAATTCCTTCCATCATTATTCACAGAGCCATCTTAATGCAAACATTATTCACAGTGCCATCTTAATGCATGTTCCCCAGGTCTCCATGATATTGAAACCTGGTATTACGATTTTGAAGAGTTGGGATAAAAATTAATAGGCTCATGATTATTGAATAAATATGCATTAAATAGAAAAATTTTGCCTTTGATATTCTTTCAAAATCAATATAAACTTTCTAGACAATCCAATTTTTTCATGATGAAATGAAAAGAAAAATTATGTCAAAGATTTTTAGCCCAAAAACTTGAAAAAGAATTTTTATCAAAATTTCATTTTATGTGATAATTAATGAAATAATATTAATTACTACTATATATATCACAAAAATTTTCACAAAAACAGATTCTTCCAAAAATAAGATTTTTAGATCTAAAATACAAATAAGATTATCTAAATATAATTTGATATTTATCTAAAACAATAGACAATGCATGATCTGAAATGGAATATTTTCCCAATATCACCACGTGCAATTGTTTCCTTCAAGTATTGACTTAAAGTTTGGCAAAATCTGTATGTTATTAGTTCTTCAATATTACTTAGAAATTTGTATTTTGTATAGTGTGTTGCTCATTACTTCCTCTTTGTTCTAGTCTAGTGATTTTGAAAAGTGGTCCCACAAAGGTTACTGATAAGGCACTGATAAGAGGTTTTCTTTTCCTTCACCCCTCCCTCTCCTCTCGCCAAAAACTATTTTCTTTTTTAATCCAATCTTTGTAATGTGTTTGTAATCTTTGTAAATGTTTCTCCCTTTATACATTCTGGTTTCTTTTCTTTCTTTTTTTCAAACACCTGTTCTCCATAACCAAACTGTTGAAGGGACATTACCGGATTTTGTAATCGGCATGGGGTCTCCCATTCGTGTCCTTATCAGCACCTCTACTTTATCCATACTTTTTTTATATCTCCCCCCCCCTCCCTTAACAACGACCCTTGTAAAGTGAATTGCTTGGTCTTTCTTAAAAAATTAATTCTTTTTGCTGGCTCCTTCTTCTGAACTAATTATACAAACAATTATGAACTTTTCACAGAAACTCAGGTAAACTCCTTTGTTGGTGAAAGCTACTTTCCTTCTTTTTCATTAACTGTGGTTAGCAAAGTACCACAATAGCAATGTCACATTAACAAATTAATGATTGGGAAGACATTAAATGAAATTTAAACAAATATTACGCAATGAAAAATTAATTTATCCTGATATCAAATTTTCTATATCAAATAATAAATAATTCCGACAGGTAAATTTAAGTGAAACAATAATTCGATTTGGTTATATGAATCGTTAACATCAAGTGTAGATGCTATTTATTTTAATTGTTATTTTTGTCTAGCTTTTTCCCTGTATTATTAAAAATTTGCCATTGAATTAAAGTGAAAAAAAAAAAAATGCGTAGAATGAAATTCTCTTATATTAGCTTTGGGTTGCCATAATTCATTTTTTATTTAATAAATAAATATATTTGCACCTATTTGTCCGATATACTTCGTTCTTTTTATCTTTCTTTCAGGTCAAAAGAAATAAGAAGATTTACGTGTATCGCAAGAGCAAAGATGTCATAGGGTCGAGAGCATTTTACTAGCTTTTAGCTATTGCTCTCTTCCCTGTCCCAGCTTTCTTCACCATATTATGAATTAACTATTTTCTACCGTGTCCTTTCTAACATTTTTTTTCTTTCTCTTTGCATTTTCTGTCAAATATTGTAAATATGTAATTTAATTGTAAACTCTAATTTGTATAGTATTATTGAAATTGACTGGGGACAAATAAATTATGTTATGTTATGTTACTAAATGATCTGCTGAATGTGGTTTCGGAACAAATTAAAACAAAAATATAGCAAGAGAATATTACAATTATAGAGAGATTAAATTACAAAATTATATTGATTAAATTAAAATTATATTGATTAAATTAAAATTATATTGATTAAATTAAAATTATATTGATTAAATTAAAATTATATTGATTAAATTAAAATTATATTGATTAAATTAAAATTATATTGATTAAATTAAAATTATATTGATTAAATTAAAATTATATTGATTAAATTAAAATTATATTGATTAAATTAAAATTATATTGATTAAATTAAAATTATATTGATTAAATTAAAATTATATTGATTAAATTAAAATTATATTGATTAAATTAAAATTATATTGATTAATTTAGTACTGGGGTCCTTTGTGTTCAACCAAGAGGTCCTCTGGCAAATAATAATTGATAACTGTTCTGTACTGTTTGTCTCAGTGCAAGCAAAGCTTTCTGAGCATTAGATGCAGATATCATAGACACAGCCAGTGGTCAATTTTACTTTGCACCAATCAGTGATTGTCTCGGGAAATGTCTCAATTTCATGTTTTTCTTTGTCTTTTCTTTTTATAGTAGAGAGGTTACAATTTTTGATAGTGTAAAAAATCATGTGGATAGTTGGGTATCCGATCACGGAACATGTGTGCTTTGACTAATTAAAATACTATTACCATTGTAAGCAAAGAGAGCTGGCGGCGACAATATAAGCATAACAGCTACAACAGGAGATCGAAATCCCAGTTTATCCTATGAAAAAAAATCAGAATTATTTGTAATCACAGAATAAAAAATACATTTTTTTTTTCAACTTTTATGAAGTTTCAAGCAGCAGTTAAAATTCATTGAGAAAAAAAAACTATACGGAGAATATTTTTGTAAAAAAACAGATTTTCTTTTTGTAATAAAAAATAATATGAACTTTTTACTAATCTCTATACGAAGCATATTTTCCTTATTGAGACCCGGACAACTTTAAAAAATTTATAAAACTATTCAATATATGTGATAAGTTTTTGAGAATAAGCTTAAGCTGTGATAGTTTTCAATGATTTTAATGGCTTTACATTTATAAAATTAAATGTCAAATATATCACAGGCTATAGAAAGATGAAGTTCAATGATGTTTGCTAAAAATATAAATTAAATGTCAGTTAGCTGTTTCAGGGGTAATGTAGCCCCTCTGTCAGTGGGGGGGGGGGGGAATAAAATGACCTGTTATAGCACAGGTGACTCATTTAAATGAAAGCACTTGGTTGGATCTAGGCTGATGCGTGAAGTGCAGATGATATCAGAGGTATCTCATGCCAATGTGGTCTGTCATATATCAGCCAAACAAAACGTTGCTTGAAATTTCGCCTTGCTGAACATGAGCTACATTAAAAGTCAAAAGCTCAAGTGTTTGTCCATAGTACAACACTGCTGGACCAATAACCACTTTAACTCAGCCAAAATAATTCCGAAATGCTCTTCACTTCTCAACCTAGATTTCTTTGAAGTGCTCCACATTCTCAAAAATTCTTCTTTGGTTAACGATTTCTCCAGCACTTATTTTTTTTCCAATATATGATCTCAATATTTAATGTTATCCCTTCTTTCTACTCCATCATCGATACACTGTCTCACAATCATAATTGTTTCATCATCATCACTATCTTCCCCTCTGATATCATCTTCACTTCACACATCGGCCTCGAACCGACCACATGCTTTTATTAAAGCAAGTCACATGAGCTACAGCAAGTCAATTTATTTTTTCCACTGACAAAGTGGGTTACACTAGCCCCGAAACAGTTTTTTCCTACATTGTGCTAAAAAGATATTTCCATCATATCAAAGATTGTTTATGTTTGGCTGCTATATATAAAAGTTTTTATATTAACCTTTTTTAATTTAATGAAGATTTAAAATATTCCCCAGGAGTAGAGTCATATTTGAAATTCAGAAAACTGTTACAAATAATCACAGATGACATATGATATACTCATAAGTGGAGATGTACTCAAAGGGATAGTGGAGGGGTATGGTGATGATGATGATGTTAGTACAAATGTTACCATTAAAACTCAGACCTAGTTATAATCTGCTCATTACCTAGGTAATCTGCAGATTATAACTTATATTCCGTTAAAGAGTGGAATCTACAAAATAAGAGTTTTTTGCACTTTACCTAGGTAATGTGCACATTAATGTATTCTGTCAAGTGCAGATTATTTAGGTAATTTGAGAAATGAAACAATTTTCTGCACTCCAATAGATTGTCCTAGTTAATCTACAGATTATCTAGATAATGTTCCAACATTACTTTATTTCCACTCTTTTTAATGGTAACATATGCCTACACAGGGTGAAAACTTGTGAAGAATGTCTGTTAAGGCTCAAATAAACTAGTGAACTGAGTAAATGTGGTGTCTGGGTATAGTGAAACAACTAAACACTACATGATAAAGAACTGTGCATCAACTCCAACTGGTAAATTTTGGAGTTAAAGTTCATATCTTAAAAACTATAGGAGATGCAAACAAACATTCCATTACAAAGCTGAGAATATTATTAATTTAGTAAGAAAAGATAACTTGCACACATGGATACAATAAATAGTCACCTGTAGAACACAAAATATCTAAAACCAATGCAAAACATTTTGTTATAATGTCTGAAGAATAAAAACAAGGATATGAGAAAGAAATATAATTCGATTGATAAACAATATGTATTATGTCAATATATTTTCATGACATTAACCAATGAAGGTTGCTATATTGGCACAACACACATTTGTATTCTAGACATTATGTCTGTATACACGTTCATCAACATGGAAATTATTACATGACTACATGTAACAGTGATACGGTGGCATAGATCCAGGAGGCTGACAGGTGGTATTGTGTGAAATTGATTTTTTATATACAACCCAGAAGAAAAAAATTCATGGGAGTGAGGGTCTGGTGATTGCAGAGGCCATTTAACAGCACCACCACAGATGATAATCTGATCTCTAAACATATCAGCTACAAAAAAATAGCACTGTTTTTGTTCTGGGACATGGTGATTTTGGAAGAACAATAAACATAATGTGGACAGAGGAATGTGATTTAAAAAATTAGGTATGATGTTCTATAGCTGCTGGAAGTATCTCTGACTCATCAATGAATTAATTCTAAAAGAAAACAGATGCCGTTGATGCACTATAATGCATCAAATACACCAATTTTCAGAAAAGTTTCCCAACAAGTTTTAATGCAAGATGTCAATATCACACAAAATATTCAGAACATGATCACAAAATAACACTTACAGAAATATAGCCACCAAATATTCCACCTATTAAAATGAAAAATTCATTAATGAAACATGATTAATCTTCATATACTTTATCAAAGATAGTGTTATCAAAGTTATGACTACTGTAACAGTTTCAGAATTAAAAAATATTTTCAAATCTGAAGCATATATTTATTAACCCTAGAATACTAACTAAAATAAAAACTGTTAAAAACTGCATGTTAGTTGCCTACATATCTACGTTTCTGAGATGTAGAGTTAGTATTTCAGGCTTGCTTATAACAAACATGGATATTATGAACTTTCACATACAACAAAGTTTTTCCATGTCCTCTGAATTTCGTATTGATTATCTATATTATTTTAATTGCTTATAACAAATATTGATTTCAGAAAAGTGTGCCTATAATGAATTTTCAAAGAACTTTGATGAATTTCTTTGTAATCTAACCCAAATCTTCTTATCGGTAAATTTACCTTTCCACAATGTGTAGGTACAACTAATAATTCCCCCTTTATATCCCTGAAACTCTAGTAGGGCGTTTTTGAGTACTGTGAATCCTCTTCTATCTCATGTTTCACTTCATTTTAACTTTTCTCTGTTACATCCTGTTTAGTCCACACAAAAAGTTATCAGAAACAAAAGACTGAAGTTGTATTCCCAAGAATATATCCTCAAAAACACCTTTAGTGTGCATTTAAAAATCTTTAGCTAGATTTCGATATTGTTTGTGATGAGTTGATTTTTGTTTATTTCAAGCACAAAAAAGCTGTCCGTTGCTTCGGAAATTAAAGCTACATGGTTGTTTAAAAGCTAAAAATGGAAAAAATGTCAGGTACCAAAGCGATTCAGGATTCCTCGAAGTTTACTATCCACAATTTTGAAGTGCAAAGAGGAATTGAAGGAAAAATTTTTTGGTTGGTGAACTGAAAACTATGGAGGAGAGGTACAACGAAGGAGTTTTTTTTAATGGTTCAAAAATGAGGAACGAAAAAAAGTTCCAGTAACTAGACACTTGGTAGAAGAAAAAGCATTGTATCCCATGTTTATTAGGCAAAAATCATTTTAACCAAGATGGTAAACGTCCACAACCATATCATGAACGATTGATCGATATCATTGAACGAAAACCACAAAAATGTTCACATTTATGTATTCAACTCCTCACCATTAAGCAACGTACTCAGTATGTCGAGTGATGCAGTACATCATGGCAGTCAGCTCGTATTTTTATTTTTTTTCCATTATATTATTTCATGATTGCTGCATAGTTGGTATTATACGAAAGAGGAATAATAACTTGTACAAGCATATAATTATTATATTATTTTCATTTATCATATTTTATTGTGAGTGATGAACATTTACTGTTTAACACGTGGAGATCTGAGATATTATTATAAAGAGCATGTTTAAAAAAAAAAAGCAATTTGGAGCTAAAATTCCCAGCATAATTGAGTTAGTAGGTCATTGTTACAGCAAGGAGACTGTTGTAAATCCAATTTTTGGCAGCCATGGAAGTGAAAAATAAAGTTACCAAATAAAGTATCATATAAATTTTTAAGTAATACAAGTGATACTATGTAATATTATGGACAAGATCTTATTTTATAAACAAAAAAAATCTGAATAAATTCAATTAGTTTAAAAAATTTTGCATTTGCAAAAACTGGCAATTCCATTTAAATAGCCTCTGGGCTTAATTACTTAAGATTTTGATAAAAACTTTGACCTCTTTTGATAAATTTAATCTCTATTCATTTTAATAATACTCAGAATATTGTAAAATGTGTGTTGCGCATCTAAATTATGTTTCATTTTGCTTAAACTTATAGTTTTTTATGGCGGAACAGATATAGCAAACTTCAGCTATAACAAACAGTTTCACTATTTTTTCCGACTTCACTATAAGCGGATTTGACTGTATATATATTTTAAGATATTCAAGGTACATAATTAACAGGGCATATGACATTTTACTGGCAAACAGTTGATTTTAGAAGCAAACCTCCAATTACAAAAGTATTCAAATAACCTGAGGTCCTCAGATATGTATGTCATTCATGTTGCAAGGGGTTATACACTTATTGAAAAATAAAAAAATAACTTTTTATACCGTCCCTGTATGCTTAAAAACCCAATTAGAAAGTTGTTGCTGTCTTTCTTGATGCCAACGAAAAACATTCCATCTTTCTACATGCAATATTCACTGAGATAGTAGAATTTTAAAAATGAATAAAAGTTGGGGAAAAACAACCTTTAATGCAGGAAAGCCATTTTACCTGCTTCTAATGCTGTTTGTCTCAACTTTCCTCCATTTTTTGAATTTGAATATATCAGTAAATATTGATTGCACTTAGAAATACCGATTTTTTTAGTTGGTATCAGGAGAGACCGGGCAACAACTTTATAATTTGGCAGAGGGTGTCCGTATAAAAAGTTAATTTTTTTTTATTTTAATAACTATACAACCCCTTGCCACATGAATAATGTATCAGAGTTCTACACGTTATTTTGATACTTTTCCAATTGGATGTATGCCTCTAGGATTAGTGGTTTGCCTGTAAAATGTTGTGTGTGCTGTTACCTATGCACCCAGTATATATATTTATACATTTACTTGTAGTGGGGAGGGGGGTTTGTAAAGTAAAAGTTTAAACAATAATGAAAAAGAAAGTGATGCAGAAATTAAAAGAAATAAAAGTCTAAAATGATCAAAAGAGCACTACACATTATTTGAATACTTTTTGTAATTGGAAGTATGCGTTTAGGATCAACAGCTCGCTAGTAAAATGCCATACACCCTGCTACCTATGCACCCTGTATATATTTTAATATAACAAAACACAAGCATATGTACAGACACAAACATATACAGTAAACCTCTTTTTCAGACATCGGTGGGACAAATAAATTCAGCCATAAAAGAGGGGTGACCATTAATCAAGAGTTCGAAAAATATATTTTTATTTTAACTCAAATTATGTACATATATATATATATATATATATATATTTATTTATTTATTTATTTATATTTGGCCATAAAAGAGGGGTGACCACATCTGAGAGGTATCCATTAAGAGGGGTTTTACTGTACATAGATACAAATGTAAATTATTATTCTGATATAAATGTAAAAAAAAAACCACTTTGTGACATCAAGGGACTTGAAGGTCCTTCCAGCAGGTTTACAGGGTTACAATTTCTAATATGTTTCAAGCTACAGCTTATACAACAACTAACAGGCAATGTTTCTTTGCCAGCTTTTCTCCGATTTTTGAATTCAAAAATATCTCTGGGAATATTGCACTTAGAAATATGTAAATTCTTTTGTTGGCATCAGAAGAGGCAGGCTCACAACTTTCTAATTGGGTTTTTGTGCACAGGGTGTCTATATAAATAGTTAATTTTTAAAATTTTAATAAATATACAACCCCATCCAGCACGAATAACACAGCTGAAATCCTTGACTTCGCACATTTATATTCTGCAAGAATGACTAATATCTGTCACTGTTTTCTTGCTATCCCATTTTGAAAACCGTCAGTCGATTGTAACACCATGTATACACACACATATACTACATAATTCACACATATATACATTCATTAAATGCTGTAAGATTTTTCTTTCTTTTTTAATACTTTTTAATATCTAATTGCAATGTTTTTGGCATAATCATTTCGTAATCAATAGTTTAACAAAGGCAAAAACTAAAAAATTTATTTATAAACAGTTTTATTTATGTATGTATTTTATATATTGCCACAAAACAAATGAGATTTTTAATAGATTTATCAAGTCTAAGCACTACTAGCATTACAGGTAAACTGAGCGCTCTCTCCATTTGAGAGGAGTATTTATACGTGGTTAGAATATGGTGTTGATACATGCAAATCAGTTAGAGAATAATCAAGAAACCTCTAGAACCAACACAGGGAATGAAATAATGCAAATGAGAACTGGTTCAACAATTAAATGAAAATTGTCTATCCATCTGGATAAGGCTGGGTTCGAACCCACAACCTTTTGATTATCAACATGTCTCAGCAAACTGTGCTGACTAATGTAACTTTTCTAGCAGGCATAATATAATATTTTTATTTATTAGGGGAAAATATAAAATTAAAAAAAATTATGTTCACTAGATACCTTAATGCCCTTATCACCTTAATAACACAAATTTTGATGCACAGACAAAAACAATGATGTTCTCACGAAAACTGACTGTTTAGGTTCAAAGACACCAGTCTGTTTGAGTTTGTCCGTAACATTTCCCCAACACTAGTGGTTGGCATCTTCAGGAGAATCGGTAAACTGGAACAAAAGTCAAATTTTTCTGAGTCTCCTGTATTTACGCCCTTGAGTGGTTCGGCCTTAAGCCATACTTAAAACTGACTAACTTTACAACATGGCTTAAATTTGGGTCTACTTGCATTTCTATTTTCTATATAAGTGGTTCTTATCAGTTACTGTCTAGAGTAGTGGTTCCCAACCGGGGGTGCTCACACCATTATGGGTGTGGGAGACCATTTTTGGGGGTGCAAGATAAAAAACAAAAAAATAAAACATATACAAATACAACGCCACAACAGACAAAATGCCCAACGAGGTGGCTGAGAAAAAGCCCATAACAAATATGGATGTCACATATTTCAAAAATACAGCAACTCAATTAAAAATGCAATTACAAACAATATATATGGATGATAAAATATTATACAATGCTCATAAAGAATACTTATGGTTGTCTTATTCTAAGTATGGATACCTTCCCAATTTACTCCAACATGTATATCATACTTCTTTTCAAACGTGTCAATTGTGTTAGAATTAAGTACCTCCAGAGGTAAATTATTCCATTTATCACAACCCTATTAAAGAAAAATTCCCTGTGACACCATAACCTAGAATTCTCCTTTATCAATCGATACTGGCGTTCCCTTGTAAAAGCAGTCGATTGACAGAGCTTTAATAATTCATAGTTCATCCTATCCATCCCATTGAAAATTTTGAACACTTCGATCATATCTCCCCAACACTTGCATTCATCCAATGTAAACATACTCATAAAATGAAGTCTCTCTTCATAACTCAAGCTCAGTGCGCCAAGAAAGACACCCGTAACTCTTCTCTGCATCCCTTCAACCAAGTTTATGTCCCTTTGTAGGTATGGTCTCCAAAACCTTACAACATACTCCAGTCCAGGACGAACTAAGCCTCAAAAAAGTGGAAGGATCACTTTACAAGAACGTGAAGAGACCTTTTTCAAAATGAAACCAAGCATTCTATTAGCTTTTTTGACCACCTGTGAACAATGTTCAGAAAACCTAAGCCACTCATCAACAAGAATTCCCAAATTGGTGACTCTAGTTGCATCCGGGATAGTGATATTCAATTCATAAGTGAAATGTGGGTTTGTTGTACCAAAACGAGCGATCATGCACTTTTCAATGCTAAACGTCATACCCCATTCATTTGCCCATGTTCCAATCCTGTTTAAGTGGGTCTGGAGCAACTCCCTATTGCTTTGATTCCCGACTACCCCATTAGCTTAACGTCATCTGCGAATTTTCTAGCAATCCCATCGATACCCTGATCGAGTTTATCGATAAAAAGTGAAAAAAGGGGGCCCAAGGACACTTTCTTGCGGAACTCCACTTGTGACGCCTGTCAAACTGGAGAATTCCCTGTTTACCATAATTTGTTGTGACCTATCTCTTAACCACAATTCTATCCAATTAAGCAAGTTGTCCCTAATCCCAATCTAGTGTAAAGTTCACACTAGATTGGGATTAGGGTACACTGACATATTGTTTACACTGTAAACACCTCATAGTTTACCATGTTGGACCCAATCGAATGCCTTCTGTAAATCAAGGTAAACACCTACATTTTTGCCCTTACCCAAAGCCTTAGTCACGTGATCATAGACGCAAAGGAGGTAAGTTCCACAAGACTTCCCTTTCCTGAACCCATTACGATTATCCGACCCCCCTGAGTATCCAACAATACATTATTCTCATCTATCCACTTCACCAATTGCCTTTTGATAATAATTTCCAAAATTTTCAAGAGGGAGCCCTTGGCACGATACCCTCAGCAACACTACTCCTGTAAATCTGTGTAACTGGCCCCAACAATTCGTTAGCACATTTCCTCAGGAATAGATATCATCTGGTCCTGGTGCTTTGCTTGCACATATATTTTGTAGAAGATTTAGACCTCCAGGACTTCCATTTGAATTTCGTTGAGGATTTTATTACCCCATGCAACACCCATACATGGAATATCATTTTCTCTATTAAAAACCAGTGAAAATGTCATTGAAAGCACTATACATGCCTACATTGCTCTCTAACCTAGACCCTCCTATTGAGAGGAGACAAACTGTACCCATACATCCATTATTGACATATCTACAAAATTTTGCGTCAGAGCCAATGTTTTCTACCAACCTATTCGACTTCCTTTTTACTATCTCTTATTGCTTTTTTCTATCAGTAAACAATGATATGTCACCTTGTCCACTTTTGTACTCTCTGAATGCTCTTTTCTTTTCAAGATTAAAGTTACACATGCTATTCGTGAACTGTTGGGGGGAGCGATGTACAAACACGCTTTTTTGAACAAAGGGTATGACGTCATGCAAAACAGAGGACAGTTTCGTACTAAATTCTTCCCATTGACCCATCACCCAGACGGATTCCAACCAGTCTTTGATAACTTTCGCTAACTGTTCTCTCAAAACATCAAAGTTAGTTCTTCGAAAACAAGAAACCAGTCTTTTGTTATCAACCTTACTTGCAGAAAAGTTACAGAAAAACTAACGATACGATGATCACTGGAAGAAAACTCGTCCCCCCCCCAAAACATGTTCAACAAGATCCTCCGAACTGGTGAGAACTAAATCTAAAATAGCAGTACCCCTTAGTGGCTTCTGATACATGCTGATACAAAAAATTATGGAGCACTAATTCAAGAAAGTCTTCTTCATATTGATCTCCACCTGAAAGGTTCTCCCAATCGATACCCGGGTAATTGAAATCCTCTAATATGACAACCCTCTTATGCTTACACACGTATGAAATTTCATCATGAGGTTTGGCAATGTACAGGGTATACATAATTAAAAGACCCTATTTTAAAGTAGCCGACAGGCGAAACTAGTCATCAGAAAATTGTGAAATTTTGTTGAGGACTTCATGAAGTGATGGGAATTTGTTTTGGGGGAAAAAAATTAGTTGCACTTGTTGTCACCAACACTAAATTGTTAAACTTTCACAATTGTTACTGCAAAAAAACGTGTTCCACATGATGGCCATCATTTTCAGATACCATGTGAAATCGCAACATGCCGCCATGTTCCACAACTGACCAAAGTGAGTGCGAGGAAATGTTCAGCACGTGGCATGAAATGCTGCCTTTAAGGTCAGGTAAAGTTCTTGGATTGTCACGACTTACCAGAAATTTCAAATGCCCCCAAAGCCAAAAATTGCATGGATTAAGGTCTGGGGATTAGAGAGGCTATAGATTAAGGAAGTGATGATGACATGTTCTTCTGTAAAATGTGTTTTAAGAACACTCTTAACACACACTACAATGTGTGAAGGAGCTCCATCTTGCATAAAGATTGTGTCTGCAAGGCAATGATGACGTGCTTGCAGAGCTGGAACAATTTCGTTCTGCAACAGCAATGCATATCGCTTCCCGGTGATTGAACATGTCACTGGACCTGTAAAATGTAACTCCTCCTAGAAGTAAGGACTGAGAATAAATGATGCAGTAAATCCACACCCTACTGTCACTTTCGGTGAATGCAATGGAACCTCTAAGTTAGAGTGCAGATTTTCTAGTTCCCAAATTCAGCAGTTGTGAGTATTGACTGCACCATCCAAGGGAAAATGCATTTTGTCTGTCCAGAGGATATTCTAAGGCCATTCTGAATTGACCGTCATAATCATGTGGAAGCTATTGCTGCACAAGTGAAAGATAGTGGAGGATATTCTGCATCATCTTATGGACAGTTGAACGTGGCCTATCCAAAGCCTGTGCTACATGCCTGACACTAGTGTTACCACAAGAATTTGAAGCTCTGTCCTCTTCACCTGAAGTGAAACCTTCTGTACTGCGTCTATAGAAACAGGTTTTTTTCATCTTTTAGGACGAACAGCCAATGATTCTGTGGTTTCAAATTTTGCTATCATACTCTGAAGATTTTTAACATTCATTGGACCCTTTTGAATCCTCTTCCAAGTCTGATATTTCTGTAGAGCAGTTACTGAGGAATTGCTGTTTTGGTAAAAGAATTTGACCAAAAAAGTTTGATCTTGTAAATTTACCATCATTGTGAGCAGCAAACACATTGAGAAACTAGACCTCTGTGAATGTTTTTAGGTTCTATAACAACTGCTGCATGACATCACATAAATTTACATGTTTACTACAGGTACTCAAAGTGAAATGTCCTCTGGTGGCGACTTGTGCAAATAATTTTTTTCCCCTGAAACAAATTCCCATCACTTTATGAAGTCCTCTACAAAATTTCACACTTTTCTGATGACTGGTTTTGCCTGTAGGCTACTTTAAAATAGGATCTTTTAATTATGAATGCCCTGTAGTTTGGATCCCGATTCGGTGGATTGTAACAAACCCCTACAATACGTTTATGTCTTTTTTTTTTTCAAGCTCAATCCATATAGTTTCAATATCACTTCTCTGCATGTTACAGTCTCTAGCCTCCAAACATGATTTCATGTTTATCAAGACTCCACCCCCTCTCCTATCCGATGTATTTCTTAAAATACTATCGTATCCTGAGATATGTAAGAAAGATTCATCCCTATCGTTTGAACAAGATTCTGTAATGGCTATAAGATCCAGGCCCTCCACAGCCATTATATTTTCTAGAAAATCTTCCTTATTACCGAAGCTCCTGGCATTTATTAGCACACATTTTAGTTTGCTTTGTGATTTAGTGTCAATCGAGAAGCCATCCAAGTCAGAGGTGGGTAATTCTCCGTCTATACTGCTATTATTAACAATAACTAACCTGCATTCCCGTCTACATGTCTGGGAGTAAAAAACGTGACCTGAGCCTATCGTAAACCGCCCAGAACCCCCTCCTATTCAGATGAATCCCATCGCAATGAAGCCACCTGTCGGTAAATGCGGGAAGCTCCAAGAACGTGACCCCAAGCGAGGAGCAAATGTCCTTTAGACCTTAACTGAATTGGTGGATCCTAATCCTATACCCCCTACTACCCTTTGGCAGTACTGGAATCACTGCCACATCTGAACCCTCCCTCCCGAGCAGATAATAGTACTCTGACAGACTCAGTACTATTCGCTCCTATCTGATTCATTCCCACCCACAGGATTACCTGCAAAGGCAACTTTCAATGATGAAAAACGTCTCGAACGTAGCTAATCTTCCCCCCCCCCCCAGGAAAATGTCTTTCTTAGTTATTTATTTACATCTACAAAAAGCTGGTTGCACTTACAATTGCTGCATAATCGATACAGCTTCTTGGACATGGTCAAAATTCTAATGACAAATGAAATTTCCATCTCCATACACGTCTTTAACTTTTGGAATCAAAAGGTAGAGAGCCACCTGCATCCAAAGAAGTCTTATAATTCATTGGTCTATTTTTTTTGGCTCCAGCAGCTGGAAGACATTGTTTGAAGATAGAAAATACAGACTGGATTAAGAATTTGCAATGCCCATGAAAAATCATTGATACTTCCGTAGTTTCATCATATTTGATTATTGTACTTGATGCTGATTCTATCAAGAGATTCATGGGGGGAAAAAAAAAAGCTGACCAATTGCAAACCAGCTGCTACTGACTCTACAATAGTGATGATGAGATTCATGGTTAAGGTGAAATCTAGATCTGCGTGGAGACTTTCACAATCAATTCAATGTCTCGATGCATAAAATCCATGGTCAAGTACAATGCATTGGCCACAGTACAATGCATTCGTATAGTATCAGCACACGTTTTCCCATACTGTCCAAGCAAATACATAAGTAATTTTGCAGAAATGTCTCATTTTTCTAACTGCAATGCAAAGATGAACTATTCTAGGTTTACATACAAAACCAAAATAAAGACATACAATACTCATTTGTCAAGTTTGTGTAAATTTACATGAAAATATTAATGTAATAATTTTCAATTCAGATGTTCTAACTTTTTGAAATAAAGAAGAAAAAGTAATTTAGCATTTTAGAATGAATTTAATCTAATTTTTTGGGCCACAGATATTCTCGAGAAGAACCTCTTAGAAAATGGAAATGCAGATTGAAACTATGCTGTAAATTTGGGCTTTCTTAACTTGAGTATTTCATGAAGAGCACTTGTAAATTTCTGGGACGTTCTAATTTTTTAAAACAAATGTGTATATTAACTGACAAATCAAATATCTTTCACCCCAGTTGTAGGTGACCTTACAAATTTCTGCTGAGCCCAGGATCCTCTCACGTCGAAATTGGGCCCTGGATTTAGGTAATCTACTACTTTTGTTAATAAATTATTCTATACATTACTGTACATCCATGTGATACAAAATTAATAACTCTTTATACATGCAACATTAACATAAATAAATAATTTGTGCAGTGAGCCTAACCACTATCTTAACAAGGTTGGAAATCATTTACCTAAGTTCAGCAGTTGCCAGAGAATATCATTTTTTTTGCAAACTGTGAAAATTTACACTCTTCTTTCAATATTATATTCTAATTTTGAAAATAGAATAGGTTTATAAAACTAGAACATGAATAACAGCATCAGTATCTGTGGTAACTTTTTCCCGTGGATCAGAAGAAATATTATAACCAGGGTGACCACCCCCTTTCTTCCTTCCACAACTTCTTACTACCAAGGCTCTCTCTTGCCAGAGAGTGAGACTCGTACACCATTCAGAATTTGGGGTGACCATATGACCCACTTTACAGGGCACATTTATTATTTTTTTTTAATTAGCGCTTCTGAAAATATTTTTTTTCTAATTTTGTCAAATTCATTTAATTATTAAGTAATTTAATGACAATTAAATTTGTATCAAATCCACTTGAAGAATTAAATTAATGACTTGAAATTTCCTAGGGAGACATGTGTCTTTGCAGCCTCTTCAGGAACCATCCCTGCATTCTTGATAAAATCTTTGAGAGGCTCTTGTCCATTTCCTTCAGCTATTCCATACACTAGGTGTATGTTTGCCAGCTCTGTGTTCATATATGATGCATTCTCTTTGTATGGCGACTACAACACAAATGAGGGAACTAGAAATTTCTGCTCTAGCACACTGATGGCACACAACTATCTAATGGTGACATTTTTGGTCATGGGTTCCCATGTAATTGTCATTTTTTTAGAACTTATCTACCTCCCATAAAGGTTCATATTAATATTTTTGAGATCCCCCGTATGTATATACAGTAAAACTGTATTAATGCAGTGGCAATTATATCAAATGTGAATAAGGTGGTAACTTGCTCTATGTAAACAAATTCTATAGTCCTAGGTGGAAGAATATGTGTTACAATGTTATTTCTTTGCATAACGCAGAAGCTACCTAATGCTGAAATGAAAAACAATATTTCAAGAACATATCAAAACTACTTGTATAAATCAGAAAGTGTTTTAAAATACAAACCACTTGCTTACACACACTAATTTTTTGTTCTTCTGAGGACATCTAACAGTGAAGTTGCCAACATTGCTATTTCTACTACCAGCAAGTGCATGTATAAAAGCTCTGCAGGTTAACCCCCCTCCCAAACTGATGTGAAAGTTCAAACATTTCAGTTTTAGATAAGTCAATCAGTTTATTTACTTTTTTTTTTTTCCTTATGGCTAAATTTTTGTGAAGTTGTCACTAAATATGGAATAGTCAAAGTTTTTCAAACTAAAAAAAGAGCAAACTTGAGAATAAGTATAGGTAATAATGATGCTGTTCAAGTGAGGCAAAAAATAGGTATATAAGCTACAGTGATTTACATGAAAAAGAGAGGATAAATAATGAACATCATGGTTGCAAAGAATCAACAGAATGATGAGGGAAGCAAAGATAGCAATCTATACGAATACAATACCAGGGAAAATTCACATATCTAGTCCAATTTGCCAAAGTGGAAAAAGTTCTCACAGTAACCAAAACTCTTGGAAAGGAGTTTTGAATGAGACAATTTGAAATCCTGATCTCATTTCCATGAGTGTGATGAATAAAAACATTTTAGAAATCCTAATTTAATGGACTGCCATGGCAAATTATGAACAGCTTTATTAATTTATTGTTGCGCATTATGTATTACTGCTTTGCATTTGATTAACTAGGGTCTCCAAGTATGACCTACTATCAAGAGTCAGCTGATTATTCCTTTTAAAGAAGCATACACCTTGTTTATGATAGCAATTTCATATAATGAGGTAACTTGACTAATGTGGGAAATTAATGTGGTCCAATGTGATTCAGCTTTGAACAACATATTGTTAATGTATAATGAAATGAAGAGAAAAACATGACTGGAGCAGGTTTTCCATTCTTTCCCCCTTCTCCATATATAAGGTATTGCTTTTTTTTTAATCATCAAACCATAGCAAGGAAGAAAAGAATGAATAATGCTGACATAAATAAAAAAAAAATCCCTGTTTATAGGGTTACCAATGAGTCCCGAAAGAAGAGAGAGAGAGAGCTAGAATGTATTTGTCCCACCTATTCTAGGCCAAGATATTTTGCCCCTGCATGGACAGAGGTTAATTTGCAGCATCCTTGACAAACAAATAAAAAAATATAAAACAAGAGGGGAAAAGTGTCGTGTACTTAATTTTTTTTGCCATACACCTGTAGGCATGACCTGTATGGCAAACTACACAGAAGGGTCAATTTACTTTTTTAATTGTTAACTAGTATTACCAAAAGTTCACTTTAATGAATAAAGGTACAAACATTCAGAGAATGATATCAACTTCTATTTCATGGTAATTGAGTGATTATGCTAAAATGAAACTTCAATAAATAAAAAGTAATTGTTTACCAAAGATGCCTCCAACATCGTACCAAACAGAAAGTTTGTCAGCTTCAGACTCCTCCCAACCATAAGCACTATGCAAATAGTATGGAAGCCAGAAGAAGAAAGAATAGTTCACAAGCTTGAGACAGGCATATGCCAATGAATACTGAAAAATAAAACTGAGGTAATTACATAATTTCCAAAAAAAAAAAAAATGTAAATTGGCCAATACTACATGTCATAGCAACTAGAAACAAGTTTTCTGTAATTATGCATATTTATTTCTGAACAATAGATACAAAAATTATGAGTGTCACCAATGTATGATGAATATCAGTGAGTTTTAGGCAACTGGGATAACACTGAATAATCAGTATTTCTCATCTCACTCAAAATTCTGTGTAAACTACACTTGATATATTGCAAAATACAATAGAACCTCGATTATCCAAACACATCAGGACCGAAGGGTGTTAAGAAAAGTGAAAAGTTCGTAAAATCGATTTAGACACAAACCAATTAGACAATGCAAAGGAACAAATTGAATTTCAGAATTCGTCAGACAAAAAAAAAAAAAAAGACAGCCCTAAATCTGCTCCAATTCACACGTTTGTTTACTTGTCAATAGTTTATAACTACATACACTGTACCAGGATCTGCCCCTACTTACATCTATAGCTCACAGGTACGGTATGTACAATTGTTTGGAAGTGAATTATTGTACAATATTAAATGAAACTATCGAGTTGGGAGATAAGAGGATTCAAATTCTAAGAAAATACCAACTGTTGAGCATCATTGACTGTAGAAAACTGAAATTCAGTAAGGTTGAAAAGATGTTCGGTTGACAGATTTGTTCTGAAAATTGATGTTCAGATGAATATGGTTCTACTATAATTAATAACTTGATTGTTTTACATATTTTTTTAGAAAATGCATGATGATTTGAAGAATAGCATAAGTAAACTTTTCACAGTCTTTAATGATGTCTCTATTGCCAGTGATATAATTTTGAATGTAAAATATGTTTCACCTAGTAACTTAATTAGGGAAAAGAAATCAACATACTTCAGAAATAAATTATACAATCATGTGTACAGGGATATCAAAATTAAACTCTTCCTCCACACAGAGAATTGTGTAGCATGGTCTAATGACCCAAATGAAACCAAATTTAGACAACAGGCTCTTCAAATGATGTGCTCATCACTTATTAAATAAACAAATTAGAACAAAATTTTCATGTATATAGGTGGCATTGCTTCTAGACAAATCATTCTGAAAATGTTCAATGTATTCACCCCCCCATTGTTTTCTACAATTTTTTCTATTCACAGGTCTGCTGAGAACAAATTGTAGCCCTGTCACATTTGAAACAGGGTTGGGTTTTTGACATGACAAGTGTCAAAAACTGGTTTAAACTGTCAAAAACTGTCGAAAACCGTAAAAAACCTAAATGAATGCCTTTTGGCAATGTTTTGAACACAATAGGTATACAACATGACATGATGAAAAACTTACTTTTTTGCATATTAGAATGTTTCATTTTTAAACATTAATTTATTACAATAATTAAAACAAAATATTAATTATAATTTGCAATTTTGAATTCTTCAACATAAGAGCCCAGAACATATAAAATATAATTTTATGGTTTATTTATCTAAGCTACTCATTACCTGTGTTCAATTTGCTAAGTGGAATAGAGTTGCTTATTCAAAATATGTATGATAGGGCATCAGGGTTAGGTTTTTGACCCCAGAAACTAACTCGGTATTAAAACTATCAAAATCTTACTGTCAATGATGTCAAATAGTTTTTGTTAACTTGATAGATATGTTAAATAACAAAACACTTACTTTTATTTAGATTAAAGGGTTTTATATTCAGAATGATAATTACTGAAGAAAAATATCTATTTTGATATTTTAAATTTTCTGATCTGTCCAAAATTTTATTCCATATAAAAATTCTCACGCAGCATCTGTTAATGCACTAATTAAACTCATTTATTTTCACCTAAAAATTTCTTAGATCAGGGTGTATAAATTCACAGAGCTTTAAAGAGTATTTTCAACCAAAGCAGAGCTGACAAGACTTGATACCCAAAGCATTTGTTTTGCATGTTTGAATACAGCTTCAATTGGAAAACCATTGCATTATAAACGCTAGTAAATGTATCATATCATAGTGCAGAAGTAAGAATAACTAAGTTTGACATATACAAGCTAGCATTACCAAATTAAATGGCATTTTAGTCCTACAATTTAGTATTTTGATCGCTAGATATATTTCGATGTTATGCGCAATAAGGGTGGTATCAGTGGTTATCTAGATAATTTAATAATAACAGAAATCAACATTACATACATGATGTAATAAACTTTTTTAAACACTTATCTGTTGTAAAAAGAGTACAGCAGATGGTTTATGTCAATGCAAACACATATAAGCAGTTGAAGAAATTTTAGAAGGTCAAGAATCATCTTGAATTAAAGAATGTCAAATCGTTCCAGTTATCCCTTCAATGTTCATGTTATGCTTTATTGAAATTTTATAAAAAGAAAACATATTTATTGACCAAAATAATTCTGCTGAGAGTAGAAAATTATTTTAGAATCATATTAAATATTTATTCTTTGTAAAACACAGTCACTTTAAACATTACATGCAATTAACGTGTGCACTTCCAATGGGAATTTTTATATCGAAAAGCAATATTTGAGGTTTTAGAGGGTTTTTGACGTGACAGTTTAAACTGCGGTTTAAACCGTCAAAAACTGCCATGTGTCAAAAACCTACCAACCCTGATTTGAAAGACATGTTCTAGACAAATTGGGCATGATTAGTACAGTGGTAAGATGCTCATTTCTACCACCATAATGGATACTGTCAGGTCAGCAGGTTCAATCTCGAGGATCGGCAAAGGAAAGTTCTTTTCCCATCAAATCTGTTATAGATGATAATAGATGAAGCCTTTTCAATACGCTTTTGCCAAAAGTCCCCTCCATCCTCAAGATGAGAATGGAAGTATAGCATGACATTCTCTATATTGAAAGAGAGAAAACTAGAAACCAGAGAGAAAGATTTCCAACTCAATTCTATCAGCATTAAATTGTTGTGCGGCGATGTGACCGGAGTTGGCGTGTAGTGAAAAGAAAGAAAGAAAAGAAACATGTTTTTCAAAGATTAATGCAGAATTATTGCAGTCAACTTTAGAAAACCTAATTTTGCAAATGTAAAACATACATTGTAGCTGTTAACACTAAGAGGGGCATATTGAACACACAATAATAATTCTCTGAGCAGCTATGCCACTTATTGGCAAATTTTGTACATATTTTTATATACATAATAAATAGTGAGCCCATCACACCAAAAATGTCATTGTGCAACTTCATCATTCAGACCAGTAGAATGCCCTCAACAATTTTCTGAGTTCGGAAATTTCCCAACATTGATTTTGATAATGCTGTACCTTGTATTATGCAACACCATAGCTGAAACACAATGAAGGTAGAGCGCATATGAATCCAAAATATTTACTTACTGCAAGTACACCGGGTAAACAAAATGCTGAGAAAAATCCGATGGCATTAGGACGGGCAGATATTGTTCGTTCCAGTGTTGGCGATTCACTTGCAAGCAATGGACAATTGTCCGGTGCTGCAACTTCTTGATCTACATCAGGAAGACCTAAAAAAATTGAAAATGTGGGAAGTAGTTTAGAAAAAACACTCATATGCAAAGAAAACACACACACAAAAAAAAAGACACAAAGTATAAAATATTCTTACCAACTTCACGAGGTGATGGTATTAGACTAAAGTAAATAATAATGCCACCAGCAAAAGTAATGCAAGCAGGTAAAAGGAAAGCATACTGTAAAAGATTAATATTGTTATACACAGAAGATATATTTAAATAGAGAGTCAAAGTTACAGTTTATAAGAGCAGTGAATACATTTTCACATTTGCTTACATTAAGGGGAGTTGATACCTTTATCATGGTGAAAAACTATGTTCTACTAGAAATATAATTAAAAATACTATTTAACCATTGATTTATTTCAAATTTTTTACACATGCTCTTGTCTGTATGTGCTATCCTATGCCAGTATAAAGATTCACAGATCTTGGATATACTTACTCTTTTGTAAATTTTAAAAGAAAAATAATTAAAAACAGCTTGCACGCATGATAAAATACCATGACATCAATGTAATCAAATGATACTGATTCAATATAAAGGAAACTGTTCAGTTCATGAACTAAAGCAAAAGGATTTCATTGACAATTATATTTAAAATTAAATTTTAAAATTAAAAATTTTGAATATTAAGATTGAGTCAACGAAATCTCAACATTTGCTTCATTTCATGAAGTTTCCTTTATATTGAATCAATTTTTATTCAATTGCATAGTTTTTCATCATGTTAAAAGTATCAACTCCCCTTAAACACTATTATTTACATCTGTAACAAATAAAAATGAGAAAATGAATAAGTAATGTCATGCAAATTGGGATCACATAATAAAACATAATAAACAAATCATCCAACAATTCTGTATAAAATTATGTTGAAGTATGATTTGTTTTTAAATTAGTATATAATGAAGGACCCTGTTGGCTATACACTGAATGAATTGGACTCCTGCACTACGCGATACTTTATTGCTAGAAAACATTTTTTCATGAACTATGATAATCAGTTGTGGGTAAATGCATTTCACTAACAAAACCAATTTATTCCCAGAAATATTTGAGAAATGGCAAACTTTCATGTAACATAAACATGCATTAATGTTTATACATCTCCTGTCTGTTCTTAATTTAATTAATTTTTACAACATTTGTAAGAATTGAGGAACCGTGAATCTGCTCAAAATGTCCATCAATTGTTATGCGCTGTCACCAATGGTCAGTTTGTGATTGCTCTTTGCATACTTGATCTCATCTACTCCTGGACCCTGCCTGTCTAAAACTTTGCAGGCTGTGAACTGTGATTTAGTATCAGCACTGGAGCACGTCAATCTGATTTTGACCACACTGAACCAACTAAGGGATAACACGGCAGAAAAGTTCAGTGCAGTTTTCAACGAAGCTTCGAAACTTATCTCTGAGGTGCCCAGAACAACATCAAGGATGTTCCAGAGGGAAAATGTTGCATGCAGTACTCCAGAAGAATACTTCTGAATAAACTTGTTCCTACCTTTTGTCGACTATGTACAAATGCAGATAACAGATCGATTCAATACTCACAAATAATTGGTAGTTGCAATGCCAGGGGTGCAAGAGCTCCTCATCCATTTTGGAGCAGCAAACTTTCATTTTTAGAGCAGAAATTTTGAAAATGGAGCAGAACTAAAAACTAACTATATCTGCAGTATAAAAAGTAATTTTTCTGTAAAATGCCAAAAGTTTTGCCAAAAATGGTTGGAACGAATAATTCTAAAT
This sequence comes from Pholcus phalangioides, assembly GCF_987345545.1. Taxonomy (NCBI): domain Eukaryota; kingdom Metazoa; phylum Arthropoda; class Arachnida; order Araneae; family Pholcidae; genus Pholcus; species Pholcus phalangioides. The sequence goes on along the minus strand of NW_028301600.1, from coordinate 39,935,857 downwards.
TAATTTCCTTCACAAATTAAAGTCCATTTAAATTTTTTCTGAAGTATCTTATCTGTCACTACTAAAACATGGATTACTGAAATGACGAATAAAAATTATTAGACTCTTTTCAAAGCATGCATACTGAAAACCTAGGCAGCAAGAATTTCTGCTGCTTGAACACCAAAATCTTATTCATCCTGATATAGCAAAAAAAAGTGTGTGCAATATAATAAGGGTTTCTGTGAAAAATAGTTAGCTTCTCACAGAATTTAAAGAAATGATTTATTTAAAAGCAAAATGCAAAAAACGAGAATATAAAAATACCTAATTTACTTGAACAATTTCTCGACATAATTGCATGTTAATTAAATTAAAAATGTTTTTTTTTCTGCTGTTTTCTCAGCGTATTACAATATTTTCTATACGAATTCACGAGTCGTTCAGCATCTCAATGACAATTTTTTTCGAATTTTTCATGCCTTTGAACATAAGATTTTGTGTGCCTCATTCTTTTAAAGCATAGTCTCCCAAACTTTTTGTTCCATCGCCCCCTTCTTCAGAAATATTTTTCTCTCATCGTCCCCCAACTCAAGTGAACCCATAGGATCCTATGTTAAATCCGTAGCTTCTATAGCCCCCCTGGACCATTCCATCGCCCACCAGGGGGCGATATTGCCCACTTTGGGAAACACTGTTTTAAAGCATTGGATGGACAGATTTTTCACTGTTCAAACAGACTTTTGTTAACACTGAACTCTCTTTCACTGTCTGCGTTACCATGTGCCAAAGATAAAAAAGCCTTCACCAAAACTGGCAAAATTTTGAACTTTGGGCTGCTTTCAAGGTTACAAAGTTTGAATATGTTTGCCCAATATCTATCTATTCTCTGGACTGATTTCACTTCTTATAATTCTATGCATTGTAGTGCAACCCATTCACCACACATAAATTGACAGTTCTGTTGGGAATACAATGTTGAGCAACATCCCAACAAAATACATGAGGGAGTAATGTACCATCCCAGCACGAGAGGGAGTGTGAAAAACAAGAGAGGGTGCAAACATTTCATCCTCTCCAACATGTTTTGGAAAGGTAGGACATTTATATATAATAGGTATCTCGCAGAAGTTATGTAAAATGAGCATGCTCCTAATACAAACTCCTTCCTTTGACAATTGTAAAGAGCATGCCCCTCAGACACCAATGCAGGGGTGGACCGTGCGGCCATATTGGGCACTGCTCTAGGAGGGGTGCCAAATGGAGATAACAGAGTGAAAAAAGCTTTGTCGACCAAAAAAAAATGTGGTCAGTAGTGCCAAAAATAGGTTCTGCATGGGTAGAGATTTTTTTCCTCAAGCCGCCTATGTTTGCCAAATCCGGATTTTCGCGATGTGAAATTGTCATGATCGGCAACCGCCGACGATAACCACATGACCGCATAGTGGCTAGATGACAAAACTATGAATATTTTAGCTGGAGTTTTTACAGATCCCATTTTTTCCCAACGATCTCTGAAAAATTTTGGTAATTTAAATGAGTAAACCAATCCCCTTTTTTTCGATTCTTCGCAAAGGCGCGTGTGCAATCTTGAGGGAAATAAAGCGAATTTATGCCGTAGATATGCTGTCTTTGAACGCAGTTTGGTAGCAGCAAAATTTTCGTTATTTTCGGTATGTAACCCGCAGGAGAAAAAACACTCTCCAAAATCAGAAAATTCGGTATATTCATTCAGGGAGTTTGTTAGCCCTCATGTCATACCAATAACAGTACAGGACTTTGTGCTTCAAGGTAGTAGAACTACTAGGTCGAGATAACGTGATAGTGGTAGATGATGGAAAGTGAAAAAAATTGAAGTTTCCCCTTCTGTGTGTATGTTTTTCTTGGTCTCGGAAAGAATGCGTTACGTGAACAAAATTTTCATGCTTCTTTTTCCTAAATTCCGAGTATTTGACGCACTACAGTGCATTAGCAGTATCTCCACAAACCACAAACAAGAAATGGCGTAAATGCGCAGGGATTCTGCATCTTGCCGCACCATGTAGCAAGAGAACCGTTTCGGTGCAGTTTGGCGCAGCTTTTGAACCCCTGCAATGCAAATAATTCTTCCTCATCACATCAATTCAAATTGTGGAAAACAACTCACCGCATGCAATTTTATGATAGTGGTCCTTCCAGAAACTAGAACACTCGATGGCAAGTATTCTGTATGGTGGAATAAATGGATTAAAACTGACAAAAATCTGAGACTGGGAAACGCAATGGAAGCCATTTTACAATGCAATGCAAATCTTTATCCTAATATCCATACATTGCTGCAAATTCTTTCTGTACTGCCGATTTCCACAGCTACTCCAGAGAGGACATTTTCTATTCTTAGACGACTAAAAACCTATTTGAGAAATACAACTGGTGAAAATAGAATTATCGGCTTAGCCCTTTTAGCCATACATCGTGACATTGATTTGAACCCAGAAGAAATCTTTGACCGATTCATCAAAAGCTCAAGACATGCAAATTTCTGAGGTAAGAAATTACTAAACTTCTCGATTTTTTAAATAAGATTTGTCACCATGAACTTTGTTTCTGTCAGCTTGATAAATCATAATTTTTCTTCTAATACCTGAATTACAATAGGTTATTCCACAATTGGAAAAAAATATACAGTACATACCAGTATATACTTATCATTTGATCATTTTTGTCGCACCGTGGTAATTTCTGCACACAAGGGCTAATTAGACCGGGACCTACAATTTATTTTCATCTAAAAATTTCTTAAGAGCTCAGGGTGGGTAAATTCACAGAGTTTTAAAGAGTATTTTCAACCAAAGCAGAGCCGACAGGACTTGATACCCAAAGCATTTGTTTTGCACATTTAAAATTAAATACAGATTCAATTGGAAAACCATTGCATTATAAATTCTAGTAAATATGCCATACCATAATGCAGAAGAAAGAATAACTAAGTTTCACTAAGGATAAGTTACAAGAGTTTCTTAAGCTTCATGTACAAGCTAGCATTGCCAAATTAAATGACAGTTTAGTTCTACAATTTAGTATTTTGATTGCTAGATATATTTCAATGTTATGCACAATAAGAGTATATCTATATCTATCTATCTATCTCTATATATATATCTCTCTCACACAGAGAGAGAGAGAGATTATCTAGATAATTTAATAATAACAGAAATCACCATTACATATAAGATGTAATAAACTTTTTTAAACACTTATCTGTTGTAAAAAGAGTACAGCAGATGGTTTATATCAAAGCACATATATAAGCAGTTGAAGAAATTTTGGAAGGCAAAGAATCATCTTGAATCAGAGAATGTCAAATCATTCCATAGTTTTTCCTACAGTGTTTATGCTATGCTTTATTCAAATTGTATATTTTATAAGAAAAAAAAACATGCATATTTTATCCAAAATAATTCTGTAGAGTAGAAAATTATTTTAGAATCATATTAAATATTTATTCTTTGTATAACACTGTCACTTTAAACATTACATGCAATTAACATGTGCATTTCCAATGGGAATTTTTATATCAAAAAGCAATATTTGAGGTTTTTGACGTGACAGTTTAAACTGCGCGGCTTAAACTGTCAAAAACTGCCATGTGTCAAAACCCCTGCCAACCCTGGCTCTAAATCCCCCCCCCCCAGCCAAGATTATAGTGTTATTTTGCAGGAAAAAATGTAAACCCCCTCGAGAAAATTCTGCGTATGCCTATGGTCTAGGAATATTCCGCCACCTCACGTCAAAGAAACACACCTTCACCCGACATCGTTTATACTATTATTACTATTTTTGATAACATTCTCATAGAAAATAATAAGAATTATTCTCAAGTTATTTATAATAGTCCTCTTAGTGAATATTCTTGATTACTACTCTCAATGAGAATATTCTCAAGTAAGTTATAGAGATTATTTATTATAATATTGTATATCATTATTAATATTCCTGAAAATATTTTCTGGAAGGACTATTAAAAATAATGGGAGAATATATTCTCAAGTTATTTATAATAGTAAGCCTTCCATAGAATATTCTTGAATATTCTCCTAGATGATTATATTCTTAGATGTAATATTCTCCTAAAAATTATTCTGGAGAATTTTATATCTCTAGTTTAAACTTTTACTTTACAAACCCTCCCCTCTACAACTAAATATATAAAAATATATAAACAGGGTGCATAGGTAACAGTAACAGCATGAGTGAAATTTTACAGGCAAACCATTAATCCTAGAGGCATAATTCTAATTGAAAAAGTATCAAAATAATGGGTAGAGCTTAGATACATTATTCATGTTGCAAGGGGTAGTATAATTATTAAAATAAAAAAAATAATAACTTTTTATACAGACGCCCTCTGCCCGAAAACCCGAGAAAGTTGCTGCCGTCTCTTCTTTTCCCAACTAAAAAATCCATGTTTCTAAGTGCAATATTCACTGAGATATTGCACATATGAAAACAACATTAAAAGCAGGTAAAATGGTTTACCCGCATTAAAGGCTGTTTTCCCCAACTTTCCTCTATTTTTCAAATTCTTATATTTCAGTGAATATTTCATGTAGAAAGATGGAATTATTTTAGTTGGCATCAAGACAGGGCAACAACTTTCTAATTGGGTTTTTGGGCTCACAGGGACGGTATAAAAAGTATATTTTTTTTAATAACTACACAACCCCTTGTAACATGAATGGTATCTGTATCTGAGTACACGTTATTTGAAAACTTTTTTCTAATTGGAAGTATGCCTCTAGGATGAATGGCTTGCCAGTAATTAGTGGTGAATGCTGTTACCTATGCATCCTGTATATGTAGCAAAAGCAGCTAAAACCTAGATTTAAAAATTGATATGTATTGTCTCTAATTTGTTTTTGAAATTTTGGGCTTCTGGTGTTCATCTGGACGAAAAATCTGTTTCAATTATTTTATAACTTGAATTAGCTATTTTGTTTTATTATTTTAACCTCCACTTTTTAACTGAGTTTTTCAAAAATATCAAACTTTTTTTATGCGTGATACATAACCCACCTAATGCCATGAGCTTCAGAAGTTATGAAACTAGTCTAATATAAATACAGATATAAATCATTTTTTTGAAGGGCTCATATGGATTTCAAGTCTTTGAAAATGAAAATTTTTAAACTATTTGTCATAATTTTCTAAGGATATACTAACTATGTGGAAATATGCTTGTTCATATGCCTTAGACTTCAAATATGCATTTAATTGCATTTGCTTAAAAAAATAAAATAATAATAATAGCCACCCAAGCTATTGATTCAGCTAAATCTAACACAACATTTAGTTATAAAAATGTTGCTTACATAAAAAATTACTCATTATCACATGAAGCATGGTTTTTCCCTCAACAAAATGATTGCAGAATTTGCCTTTTCTTCTATCAGAAAGTTTCATTTCTGACCCAACAGAAAAAATTTGCTCACGACAAATTTCATATACAAAATAATTTACATTTCAATCCTCCCCCTTCAATTTTCTTTGTATACTTACATGGTATATTATTGGTTTCCATGTCTAAACCACTATACTCTCAGATTGTTTTGATAAGTGTAACTCATATTATTAATCAAAATACAGTGAAACCTTGCAACAACACACACATTACTCAATACAACAATAAATTTCTCTACAACAATATTTCTTCAAATCTTGTTTGGAATTGATTTTAGTCTAATGTTTAACTCCTCTCAATGTAACAATATCCCATACCATGATAAATACCTCTACAACAATATTTTTTTACAGAGGTTTTGAAACCGCTACATTTTTTTTATCATCATCAACCACTGCCGGGATTGAAAAAAATAAAAAGAATCATTTTTTTATATCTTGCTCAAAATTAAAAATACATTTTTAAACTTGTTGCCCATTTTTGTCCTTCCAAGAGTATTCCTTAACATCAGTATATTGCATCACCTGATCACTAAAAGTGTTGATGAAGTTGTTGGTATTGCTACGTTCTGTGTAGTACACAAAAGAGTAATACAGTGAGCCCCTTCGCAGGAGCAAAACATCTTACTGAATTTTATTATTCAATTAATCAATTATATTTTTTACAGCAAAGAAATATTTACAGGTGCATTTTCTGGTGTTATTAACAACATCAATTTAACAAAGATGTGAACAACAGCATAATTTTGGTGCTGTGTGATAATTCTGCTCGCAATACAATATTTGTTCTTGGTATGAAGAATATCATTATACTGAGATTTCAATGTATTTAAATGTTTATTCTCATGTGATTAATAGAAGGAACAATGATTCAGTATTAAAATACCTGATATCCATAATGAAGAACACCTGCCACAGCATATGCACCAAGAATGTTCCCTATAGATGGCGATGCTCCCCAAACTCCCATGACAAGACCTCGACTGAATAACAGAATTAGCATAACATTATGAAAAAATAATAATAAATTAAAAAATATATTTTCTTTATCAAAGTAAACATATATAAAACATTGATTTTCAGAACCAAGCAAATACAGTTCATTCGAACTTAAATTAATTTTTGGATAATTAGCCCCCACTAAAGAAATATAGAAGAATATACTTTGAAACTATAGATATTCAGAATGTGCGAACACATACTAAATATAATTATAGTTCAATTTTGGGAAATAAAAACATCCAACTTTGTTGCACAGCTTAATAGAGAGTATTTCAAAACTCATAGTGCATACGTTAGGTGGGTGATAGAACAGAACTAGACAAGCAAAAATCACTGTATAACCCATGCATGGAACTCAAGTGGTTAAGCAATAGAAGGCGCTTCCCAGTGAATGTAATAAATACTGTTCACAACAGATGTGGATCACGGATGACATGCATACACGAATCAAAAGAAAATCAATAGAAAGAGATGGCATTGACGCATTATAACACGTCAAATACCAGAAATTTCAGGAAAGCATGCATAAAAATTTGGTTCATGTGTCCTCCGGGATGCGTTCTTTCCTAGTTCCAAGATGAAAAAAGTAGAGAGAAAAACTCACCAACTTTTCCCCTTTTTTTAGTCTTATCACAATCGCACACGACCTTGAAAAAGTGGTTTTACTACGTATACTGTACTGTATTGTATTGATATACACACGGGTTGTTGAAGATATTTAGTTTCCCTTAATAAGGGCCATGTACAGAATTTTCAAAGAGAGAATTTCTGAGTTTTTACTCCCCTACGGATTTTCTCCCGTAGTTCCTTCCATTTACACATCGGAAATTTTTCGGGGCTATCTACCGGCATTCAAAGACAACGGTCTAAACGGCGTAAATTCGCCTTGTTCTTACAAGATTGCGCATGCACATTTTTGAAAAATCTTAAAGGATTTGGAATGCTCGTTCAAAGTGTGAAACATTTTCCGAGATCATTCAAAAAAAACATGACAAAAAACTTTCCTTTGAATATTCACAGTTTTGTCATCTAGCTGTTATGTGATAGTCACTGTTCATCGTGAAAATCACTGGTGCATACGCAGAATTGGCTTTAGGAGGGACAGAAGGATTTCTTCCACAGAAATTGTGGATCATTAATGCTCAGAAAGAATTTTAAATTAACATAGTACAAAAGATTGTATTTTCTCCAATATTTTAATTTTCTACAAAAATATTTTTATTTTTTCATTTTCTTGGTGCTGGGGACCTCCATAACCCCCCGATTTTGCCTTTCATGAAAATCCGGGGTTGGAACCCGCGATTGCGTAGTGGTAATCGGCTAAAAATATGATTTCCTAAGGTTTTCCAATTTGGAGTTGGCTATTCCTTTGAAAAAAGCTCTAGTTGCCATGAAAATAACAGACCTACAACACAAATATGTATACATTAAATTCCCCATATATGTATACATTAAATTTTCTGCAGCTGCTGGCACCTTATAAGGTATGCCTAGTGTTTTCATTAATGTTTGGCAGTCACATGATAATGATAATAATAAATGATAAATAAAATGAAAATTAGTTTAGGGATTACTTTGAACCTTCTTTATCAACACTAGATAGCAGCACCACACAAGATAATTCATACCTTTGGCCTGTGTTTATTTTTGAAAATCCTTATCTTTGGAAGAAATAGATTCAAATTTCAAAGAACTTTTTTTTTCGTCATAAAAAAGATTTCTAAAAAAAAATTCTGTCATTTTGTTGGCTGCACACACTAACCTCTTTATTTATTTTTTTTTTTTTTTTAACTTTTTACATTGAAAGTTTGCCTAAAATTGAGTCAAGATTTCAAGGTGTGCCCTCTTTGGGTATTCATTGTAATGGATCTTTTTACTATATACAGTAGGACCTCTCAAATCCAGACTTCTCAGGACCTAGGTGATTCCAGATTAAAGAATCTTACAGATTATGGATCCATTTTCATTTATTTCTTAAGTTGTTTTCATATATTTAAAGCTGTAATATACTTTTTTGAAGCGCTCCGATTAATATTTTCCTTACAAAAAAATTAGTAAAGCAACATATATACAGTGAAACTCCCCTAGACAGCCACCCCTATTCCCCAGCCACATGCCTTCATGGCCAGTTTTCCTTGGAACAGACAATAGGCTCCAGTCATAATACAAAAATCACCCCCTGTTCCATGGCCACCTCAGTATGCGGTCAGCGGCTAACCTGTCCACAGCCACTTCCCTGTAGATAAGAGTTTAAAAAAATAAGTTTTTGTGAATTTCTTTTCTTCCTAGTGCATTCACAGCTGGCAGTTCTTTTTGTATAACCTTATAATCTTTATACATCAGCATAAATATCTTTTTGGATCAATCAGATTTTCTGTTCATGTATGACACTATCTATGAAAGATAGACGGGCTTAAAGAAAAACGACGACTTAACGAGGTTTTACTGTATTTACCTGAAAATTTTAAGCATTAGAACTATCTATGCAATTAAAAAACAATTAGCAGTGACAGAAACAAACCTTGATTTCCCAAACCAGTTTCCCATTATAGCAACAACAGTTGGCCAACCAGTAGATTGAAGTAGTCCAGTCAAAGACCAGAATATAACATACCAATACTTGTTATATATGTGTAGCACCTCACTTATATAGCCAAAAAAAATAACCTGAAAACAGTCAAATGACCACATAATTAAGCATCATACCAAGTGCTTCATGAAGAGTATATGAAAGGACTGAAAGTTCTACAGTTCATTCAAGAGTTAAAATAAACTATTCAGCAAAAGATGGGAATTTGTGATTGAGGGCAGTAAAAAATTTCAATTTATATACATATTTTTTTAAAATTTCATTTCATGGAGTGGGAAGGGGGGGGGGTTTAAATTGTCACAGCTGAGTTAATAATTTTTTATATTTCACTTAAACTCTAGAATGGATCAAAGAATTTTTATTCCTTTATGGCACTCTTTGTGAAGCGCCCTGTATAATGAAAGATGATACATATCATGCACTTTTAGAAACATTTTATCATATTTACCTCAGGTTACTACGCTATTCTAATGTAAAGAAAAAAACAATTCTTTATACAGTAGACTCTCATTAACTCGATTATCTGGATAACTTGACATCTATTATTCCCTTGGTTGGCACAATACTAATTTCAATGTAGGGAAACCTCCCTAACTCGACACATGTTTGGCTTAACTCTGCTTAAGTCGACTACGATTTTTGTCACTTCACCATGACTGGTTTTTACAATTGGCCTTCTGTTACCAGTTCTAAGAATTTTTTGACATTGTTCATGGGTACTTTGACAATCCTTTGTTTCTTTGTTCTCTATGATGGGTCCCTTTTTTGCATTGGGGTGGGCGTGTATGTGAAGAATGAATGTTTGAAACCTGTTGGCCGGCTTATCATTTTAGTGGTTTCCAAAAAAAGATCTTTCATTCTTTTCATGGTCAAAAAAAAGTGTGGATATTGTCAACATCCAATAGGTGAAAATCTTATCTATTGGGAGTTTTAATATCGTCTGTTGTAAAGAATGTTTTCGGTGGAACTCAGTTTTACAATTTCTTGGAAAAGGAGTAAAAGAAAAAGAGCTAAAGCCTGATTAGACGCTGAATATGTCATTTGGTTTTCATCTTGAGTATCAATGGCCGTGAATACAATGGCTCCCGCAAACTTCATACTTCATAACTTCATAAACTTCATACTAAGTTTAAAATCAAAAGTTGAAATTTTGAAAAAACTAGAATCGGGTAAAACTCAGAGTGAACTCACCAAAGAATAAGGAGTTGCATGAAACACTATTTTAACATTTGCCAAAAATAAGGAAAAAATTTTGTCAGCATTTGAATATTCTTATGAACCAAGCAGAAAACGCATAAGAAAATCAGACTTCAGTGACGTAGAAGAAGCAACTCTTTTGAGGTTCAAATCCGCTCGATCTCACTCAATCCCATTATCAGGACCAATAATTCAAGAGAAAGCAAAGGATTTCGCAAAAAGTCTCAATCAAGGTGATTTTACTGCGAGCAGTGGATGGTTGACATGATTCAAAGAGCGCCATGGCATTGTTTTTAGGAAAGTTTGTGGAGAGAGTATATCTGCATCTTAAGAAACTTAAAAATTGGAAGAATGATATTCTGAAACCAATGATAGAAGGGTATAAAGATGCAGATGTGTTTAATTGTGATGAGACAGGTTTATTTTTTCGCCTCTTGCCTAACCAGACGCTTGCCTTCAAAGGCAAAAAATGTGAAGGAGGTAAAAAACACAAAGATCATTTGACAGTTCTTTTGCCTGCAAACTCAGACGGTTCTGAAAAATTGAAGCATTAGTTATCGGAAAATCAAAAAACCTGCAGTGCTTTAAAAATGTTAAAACTCTTCCTGTGGACTATGATGGCAACAAAAAGGCATGGATGACATCAGAGATTTTTGAACAATGGTTGAGGAAGTTAAATAGAAAATTTTCAAGTGAGAAAAGAAAAGTTTTATTTATTTTGGGTAATTGCACTGCTCATTCAAAAATAACGGACTTTTCTGAACGGAATAAAATTATGCTTTTTACCACTTAATTCAACAGCAATTTCACAATCACTGGATCAAAGAATTATCCTAAGTATGAAAACCTTTTGCACAAAATTACAGACCAAAAAAATTTGTAAATGCTGGAATGGACACAAAAATTTCTGTTTTAGATGTTATTGAAATGATTGATTCTGCGTGAAAGTCAGTCATGAGTGCCACAATTCAGAACTGCTTTCGTCATGTTGGTTTTTGTTCCGAGTCTTTGGAAAATGATAATTTATCCAAAGATTCCTTTCAAATTACATGTGGCGAAATCATAAATAACGCTACAGGTGATTTTATAGAGGTTGAATTGGTGAACGTTGACTTTGATCTTGTAACTTCAGGACTTTTAGAAGACGACGATATTCTAGAATCAATCAATCAGAGAGGAAGTGCTTCATGTTCCGAAGTAATAGAATCACAGAAAGTTCAGATGAAGAAGTATCTACACCATCTCGCAATGATGCATTAAAAGCTGTAAATGTGATACATCGATTCCTACGCACTCAGGAAAAAGCCGAACAATCGTTGGATAAACTGAACAGTGTAGAAGAATTTTTGTTTTCTCTATGGAAAGAAAAACAAACAAATACAGTCAAACCTCGTTAATGAGTCACTCTTGGGAGAGCAAAAATATGACTTGATAAGTGGAGTGACTCATTAAACGGAGTAAGCCATAGCTGTTCCAATTCCTGCATGAGGATAATTGGGAGTTCCAAAAAGTGATCCGGTAGGCGGAGTGACGTGTTAACCGGGTGACGCACTAACGAGGTTTGACTGTATACTTGATTATTTTTCATGAGGTAAATTTTTTTATGTTTTGATTCTATTATGAAACAACCCCGAATTAAAATTAATGAGAGAATTAGCATTTTATTTAATCAAATTGTTTGAATGCATATAATTATGTACACAAAAACGATCGGACAAAAATTTAGAGCGAAACCCCACTAAGTTGACATGTTTGTCGATACTTTTAGGGTGTCGAGTTACAGAGAGTCTACTGTAGTTGTAATTTTTCACATAAATACATGATATTAAAAAAAAAAGAGAAGGTAAGGTAGTGGAAAAATTTAATGAGACAAAAAATTTCATATCAAGAAAGCCCATAGATGTAAATACAGTAGAACCTCATTATAATAGAGCCTATTATAAATTATATTGCATGTCGCTTATATAACGGACGGTTAAAAAAAATTGTATTAATAATAAAGGTTGTTTATTTTTATATGATAAGTTTTACATTTCCAAGCAAGTAATTAAACATAGAATATTATATTGTTTTCATAAACATGGATGCATTGCATGACTCGTACTGCTTGTCAGCCAGAAAAATTAAGAGAGATTAATGTACTGCATAAGTATATATCTTCTTCAATTCCACCTATGTTGAAGGCTATTTTTTTATTTGGTACATAACGAACCCTTTTTATAGCTAACTAGTGTACTTTCATTGGTGCAACCCTTGTTACAAACCAGACTTACATTACAAAAAACAACCTTTATAGCCCCTGTTAGTTTGATATAATGAGGTTCTACAGTATATACAAATATTAGAGTGATAATTTCAAGTAGAAGTAAACACTTTTCAGTGAAAATAATTATGATGAACATTGCATTGTTTCAGAACGGAATTATTGAATTAATACTAATACAGTGATCTCTCAATTATACATCCTCTCACTAATACATTTCTCTCAGTTATAAGATGATTTTCTGCACTCCTGGTAAAAGATATAGATAAATAATGTCATTCACTTTTTTACACGCCTCTCTCATCTATGCATCTTTGTTCCTTGTTCCCTTGCACCAACACATAAGTGAGAGATCACTGTGTATTATTTTGCTGAGCTTCAGATAAACAGGTCTGGGATTGAATCCTGATTTGGGCATGGATGTCTACCAACACTAACGAATTCCCTGAACAGACCATATGAATCTCTTGGCAATATGTAAAGATTACATCATTATTATTATTAATGTCAGATTTCGGAAAATGCAGCACAAGGATATATGTGCCTTTTAACCCTTTCACTACTGGCGGTATCTTTAACCCTCGTAACATCCCTTACATACGTTATAGGTACGTTATAGAGGGTGTTGTGTGTATACACACAGCACCCTCTACTTCTGGTATTTTCCACATTTCTACTTCTGGTATTTTGAAGTATAAATGTGGTAAAACTACTTCATGATTAACAGATGACAGCACAGGTGTGGGACAACTAGCTTTCTAAATGTGTTAATTAATAAAATTCAGAAATTCAGTTAGATATTTTGCCCCTATAAAAGTGTTTACTGCCACTGGTTTCTACAAAATGATCTCTAACAAATGTGTAAAACAAATTGGGTTTTGTGGTAAAATAAATAAACACATTCATTATTACATACTATTCAACACAATTTGAATGGTTATTTTTTAATTTTATTGTAAGAGTATAGTGCTGATGGAACTTTAGAGAATCAGGTTTATTTAATTTGTTGTGTACTAAATAATTTTTTGAAAAAAATGTTTTTTTTTGTTTTTAGGGTTTAATTAAAACTAAAATGACCAAAACCCTAAAAAACTTACATGATAATTATTTCATTTTTTCATAATGTGGTTGTGAAAGGTGCTTTTGGTAAAGAAATTTGCATTTCAGCTGAAACTGTTTTGATCAGTGTTGTGCTGTGAGAAATCAACTTTGTTTTTCTTCAAAAATGTAAAGATGCTAAAGGCAGCACATTTATTGGAAATTGATAAGGCCAAAATACAGTGATCTAGCACTTATACACCCTCTCACTTAAGCCTATATGTTTCTCTCAATTAAATGACAATTTTTTGCACACACGGTCAAGGATAGGTAAATAATGATATTCACTTATACGCCTCCTCATTTGTGAGTTTTTCCCTTGTACCGACACATAAGTGAGAGATTACCGTACTTGCTTTGGAATAAAACAGGATGCTTGCTCATGAAATTGTGAGAAGAATTAAAAGATCAAAAACTGTTGTTCACTATTTCATAAAGGATTTTAAGAATTGTGCACTGAAGGCTCAAACAGGTAAACCTCCTTCTCTTGATATTCAACCACAAAAGATCTATCATCAATGAAAAAAAAAAAATCCTCTAGTACAATTCAGAAGGAATACAACTTGCACAAGTCTAACTGGCGTGTGTAATGTGTTGAAAAATTATCCAAATGTACAGCATGCAAAAAAGAAGAGCAAACCTCCCCTTGCTAAACAGTGCAGACATAAGCAAGGTAAATTTGACAAACAGTATGCATCTTTCATTGTCAAGTGAAATAATGATGTTTTTTTCTAATGAGAAGAAATTCAATTTAGATAGACCCGATGGCTTGAAATATTGATGTCATAACCATTGACAGAGAAATATTTTTGAAACACCCATTAGGAAGTGAATTAGTGATAGTTCGAGGAGGTTTTTCATCCAGAAGAAAAATTCCAATCATGTTCATAGGCTTTAAAATAAACTCAGATGCAGACAATTTGGCAGAAACCCTATTTCCTGAGGCACCTCTCATAGTTTTTTGACAGTGCGTTTGTAGCCAATTCAGTAGAACTCCTTGAGTGACCAGCTAGAAGTCCTGATCTTAATACTGCAGATACAATTTGTGGGTAATTTTGTTTTGTGAAGTGTATATAGAAATGGTATGCAGCATAGAAACAAACATGTTTCTTACAGAAGCCATAAAAAAAAACATGCTTGGAAAATTCTACAAAGAGTTATTTATGTTATATTTCAATCAATAACATCTTGAACGACTGAGATTATACAGGAAAAAAAGATGTCTTTCTTCATTATTACTTATGAGATACATTGCTAGTTTATCAAGTTAAAATTTGCTTAAAAACTTTGTTCATCTTATGCAACATTGGTAAACCACGTTACTTGTAAAAGTTTTACAGTATAAAAATACACATATACTAGAACTACTGGAATTTCCATACCCCAGAATTACTGTAGCAGTTTTTTTGATGGCTATAGAAAAAATACATAATACAGCTGTAAATGTGGATTGATTTTTGATTAAAACAAATGTCATAAGAACTAAGTTTGCCTGCCTTGAAATAGTCTGTCTTTTATGGGGGTTTCGAGGGCCCCAACTTGGTGAAAAATCTTACGTTTATATTTTTAAAATTTATATTGTGTATTGTTCATTGATTTCAAGATTTCGGAACGTAAGTTGAGCGAGACAACTGAGTAACCCCACCCCAGGGGGTTCCGATAAGGCAAAACAATGAAGGGTTACTAAGAATGCTAGACATCTGCCATAAACACGTGGGGAAGGGTATGTACATTGCTTTGTATGTTCATGAATTATTGAGGGCATGCTTCACAGAAATTCTTGGGACTCAAGTGACCCGAATCCTTGGGGTTCCACCATCTATTGCACCCACCACCCCATCTCAGCTGGATCAATCAAGAATATTTTAAATTTGAAGCTAATACTCAATTTACTAGCAGAAAAGAATGAGAGGTTGCAATTTTGTTGCCTTTGTTTTCAAGTGGTTGCATCAGGCAAACAATTTTGTTACTGATCATATAATTGTAATGAGCAAAAAGAATATAGAAAAAAATCTGATAAAATATGGGATCTGAGGTCACTGTGCAACTTTTACTCCCACTTAGTCACCCCTTTGACATATCGACCAGGGACTGCTGCCACAAAATGCACGGCTGAAAATAAAATGTGATCTACCTCCTTGGCTTTACACTCAAGGACAATCTCGCATCTATGTGCCCCATTTTTCACTGTATTTGTAAGATAAAAATAGATTTTTTCAATGCATCCTACTACCTTTTATAAATTAGCCCTTCTTCTTCTGAAACACCCTATATGTTTGCTCACACTTGAAACATAAACAACTCTAATTTTATTTCCTAAAAAATGCATTCGTAGTACATTTAAAGTGTAGTAAAGCAATTTCCAACTGGAGTCAAAATGACCGCTTGGTAGTTCTAGGTAGAAGTAGTTTTTAAAAACAATGGAATGACTCAAAATTTTATTTTTTGCTCTAAAAGATTCCTTTCAACGAATTAGGAAAAGCCAGAGGGAAATTTTCTAATTTTGAAAAACAGTTGCAAGTGGGGATCAAAGGTTCAAAAGCGGCCAGAATGAACGTGTGGCAGTTCTTGTGTTAAAACAAGAAATATGAAAATCACAAAGCAACACTGAAAAATTAACTTCATTAACTTACGGAAATTGAAGATAAGCACATTCCAACTGAAAGAACCAAGCGCAAATCTAACCTATCGCCAACTGCACCACTGATATAAAGACCCTAGAACAAAAATGATAAAAAAGGAATGATCAAACAAAAAAAGAAAAGGAAAAATAATAAGAGAACCAATACAGTTATAACTTGGTACTAGACAATTTTGTAACTTATCAAACAACAGTACCTAGCTCATTTTGCCAGGAAAAAGCAATGCTACTGTTCACTCTACCAGCTTGGATGAAAATTTACTGAATGAGTTTGGTTATACAAACTTAAAACTTACTTATACAACCACTATGTTCTTGCCTCCAACAGAACACTTCAGAACATCCCAATGGAACAAGTACAGTAATTTTCCATAAGAAAGCTGAGGTTAATTTGATAAGTTTTCTCCATTGTCTTCCCTCCAAATTTTTTTCATTAATTAATTTATTTTTTGGTATTGATAAGTGTTCTTAATATCCTGGATGTTTTAACTATTTTTCTACTCATAATATTTGCAAAAGCAGTGTTTCTCAAAGTGGTCAGCATCTCCTGAAGCAGTGGTTCCCAACAAGGGTTGTGCGCACCCCTAAGGATGCGGGAGAGCATTTTTGGGGGTGCGAGATGGAAAAAAAATTACAACATGTTGACTGATTATTCAAGAAAATTTAAATTATGATGAAAATTGAATTTCTCATTTCCTAAAAAAAATATGAATCATACCAATATTTTGACTTCTGCTTGCAGAAATGTGTCATACAAATTTTGCATTGTAAAAGTTTCTTTTTCGATTAGTGATCGTAATTGTTTTCATTTCAGTTGAGAAAAAATACCATTATTTACTTAAACTATTTTGTGGTTTTGGTACCTCATATTATTATTTTGGACAAAAACATGAAGATTTTCCCCTACAGTGTTTTTTATTATTTGTTTTTAAAAAAGAATTTTCTTTTTACGAAACTTTCAGGAGGGCTGGCATAAACTATTAAATTTAATATTATTTTAATGATGTCAGTGTTTTTAATCCACATTAAGAATGGAGACCATTACTTATGCAGTGATTACCCAACCTAGAGAATAATTTGTTTACCACATATATAAGTTTTGATGGATACTGGTAAACACATAAGGAACATAATACATTCACACAGCCATCATGAAAAAACAAAACAAATTTTTTTTTCATTGACAAAAAATTCAAAATTTAAAATGAAAAGTCCAATGAGATTTTTTCTATTGGTGAAAGACTGGCCCCACCTCCATATTTTTCTGCTATGATTTCATCATTTTGCTTTTTGTTCATTTCTGTAAAGTTTTACATAAGTTTTAAACATAAGTGTGTGAAAAAGCGCAGAAAGTTTGGAAAAGCGCAGCTGTTTGAGAAAATGATGTCGGAGTTCCTTTTTTTTCAGTTTGGGAATGGAAATTATATCAGATGTACACCAAGTCCCAGTGTGTAAAAAGCACTGCCATTTCTGCAAAAACGTTTTCCTTTTAGTAATTTTTCTGGGTGTGGCTTATTTACCAGAAATTATGTTAAGTTATTTCCGACTTTTAAAAATAGTATACAAGCTATATATAGCATGCCAAAATGTGGACTTGAATGGTCACACAATGTCAATTAATTTTGAGATATAGACAAAAAAATGAGAGCATCCAGTTTCTTGCTATCATCTATTAGGCCATATAAAATTTGACTCTTGGTTCTGTTAAAGTGAAGCAAAATATTTTATTTTACATAGACAAGTGATGATGTAAAATGTAAAATTGAAATAGAAGAAAGGTTTGCTGACATGGCATGCAAATTATGAACAATTAAGCAAATAATGAAACATAATTACCAAAGAGTATGAAATCATGAAAGCTGTATCTAACATTCCTAAAAATAACTTGGAGTGATCAGCAGTGTCAAACATATGATGAGAGTTCCATTGCTGAAACAAAGTAGAGCGGCAATGTTTTAACATAGGCATATATGAAAAAATCCAGAACAGTAAGAAAAAATAAATCAGTTGAATGAACAAACAAACTTTATTATGACTAAGAAAACAGAAGTATATAAGAAATTGTTTCATAAAAACATAATTAAAGTCAAATTAATTGAAAAACCCTAACGGCAAAATAAAGGAACTGTTAAATCTAACCCAGTAATGAAGTAAAATAGAATAAAAATGTCAGTTACAAAGTTGAAAAGCATCATCTTATTATGAGAAATTGACACCCAAAATAAAGAAATGCATAATAATAATTCATTAAATGTGGCTGAAAGTCAGATATTTAACTATGCTTAAATGTACCGGTAATTTACTGCATTTAATCCATGAACTTTGTTATTATTTTTAAAAGTGGATTATTTTCTATATATCTTGCTCCATTATAAAGTTAGATTTGATAACTTCCTTAGTTTACCATTAGGTGTGCTGCAATCGTCTTTAATATGCCAGACATTTTTACTATATTATAGAGGTCATTTCAGAAAAGATAGGTGAAACTTTAAGATACAGTAGAATACACCAACATTTTCTTTGTCAGGCACTTCTTGGGGAGTCTAAGGAGATGCAGTGAATACACAATAATGACATAAAAGATAGAAAAAACAACTAAAACCACAAATAATTATAGTAATTGCATCAAACAGTGACCACTAACTACAACTACTAATGGCGCCAGAGCATTTAGTGGACATTTTGAAAGTACCAGACATATAGGATGAGACAGATTCATAGACAAGGTTTTGAAGATGTCCCCACAAAAAGAAAACAAGTATACATCATCTTGGGCAGTTATAGGGGGTCATGCTGTGAGACTGACTCTCTCTCAGCTACCTCTACCATTATGCATCTCTACTTTTAATCACTATGTAATTTTTTATAATTGTTTTCCCACTTTTTAAGTTTGACTCATCTGTTTTAAAATACTGTACAGATTGACTCTGTTTAGTCAAAGATATAGACCTTTCCTTTAGATGTAAATACAAATTTTAATTTAGAACCTGTATATAGTTGGGGAGGGGGTTTAAAAAAGAATTTCCCTTATAATCAAAATCTTAAAGGCTGTAATTGTTAAGAAATTCAAATTAAGCATTAGATATATCCATTGGATATATGTCTTGAAGGAACATGTCAATAGCATTAAGAAAGTGCTTATGATTGGGGTTGCAGTGAACTGGATTCTGAAAAATCAATTCTCTGGTGCTTCTGAAAATATTTATGCAAGAATGTTGTTTAAAAGTTTGTAAAAGCGAAAAACTTGGAAAGAAAAAATAGAAATATTGATCAAAGTTAACCACATTGCTGGAGTTTCCCATTATTACGGCAGCAATGAGTTCCCAGTCAAATATATGAAGAAATAAGAATGTAAAATTTGATCAGCTATCGCTATAACTAAACCTATTATATAGCCCTTGATCCACATCTCTCTCATATAAAAAGTGCTGTTTTTCTGTAGGAGCGATAAAATAAGGTATGCGAGTTATGTACTGCATAACTTGCACACTATAGCCATCATTATTTAATTTGCAAATCCTGAGAATTAGAAGACAAGTTCATTATGAACAACACAGCAAAGGCTTCATAAGTTTAAACTGGAAATGGATTGTTTCCATGAAATAGACACATCTGTGGTACGTTTTCGATATGTAGAAAAATTGGTAAAGGAAGCCTCGTTACTGTACTCTAACAAATTAACTGGAATTTATAGAAGAAACGACTAATGGGCACTACGTTGTTCTTTCTAGAAAGCATCGCATTGACTCATTGGACCCCCTCCTTCTACTTTTTGCCACACAAAACATATACTGTAAAAATGAGATGCCTATTTTCTAAAGAACAAAATTTTAGGGTTTGGATTATTCACAGATTTTCCGTGTTTGCGGTCACCCCTGAGAATACGGAGGGACAACTGTATATTCATATTATCTTGAAAAGAAATGCTTCCTGAAAAGTTTTTAAAAATGGATTGAGAACCTCATGAAATAGAATCTCACTACCTACTGAGAGAATTAGATAATTTTTATAAAGGTCACACGTATAGCACGATATACATATCTAACTGAGAACACACTTACTTCATATACGATAGCTTATCAAAATAAATAAATAAGAAAAATGGGAAGCATAACATCAATTTCTCTTTTAATGACAAAGCAGTTGGATACACAGGCTTATTCTAGGGTTGGTGGTTTTGATGATGCTACCTCATAGCATTTAACTGCTTTCTGTGTTTTTATGGCATGCAGAGGCATAAACAATAATTAAATTTAAACAATATCAAATTTAAAATGCTCAACAAGTTAAACTGAACACTGAACATTAAGACTTTTTCCCTTTGGTCATCATTGTTATTTGTATATGTATATACATATTATATGCATATAAATTACATAAATTCTGTGACTTTTCCTAGACTAATTTGTCGACATTGGCGATTTAACACTCGTTATTTGGTGAAATCACTCTTTTACTTGCAAAAACTGAAACATTTCATCAAGGTTTAGCAGAATGACAATCGACAACAGAAATCCTGGTTGTTTGTGCAGCTCACTGTGGTGCCTTTTTTGTAAATGGAAACTGACTCATATTCATGCATGATGGTTGGAAAACCATCTTAGGCCAACCACCACTATGTGATCACAGGTATCTATCAGTACAGTTATGAGATTACAGTATTACAGATACCAGAACTTAGAAATAAGAACGCATGCGTTGCACATCTTTTGAAACGTCACTTACATATGATTACAACAGATAATACCACTATACAAAGAACAAAATTTTTTCAAACCAAAACAGAACTGCTTTTATCGCAGTATTTTTTGTGTGAGGGTGCTTTTTATCGTTAATGTAGGACAGGGTGGCTTTAGGGTTATGCAACCTATTCAGCTGCA
Source organism: Pholcus phalangioides (assembly GCF_987345545.1). Taxonomy (NCBI): domain Eukaryota; kingdom Metazoa; phylum Arthropoda; class Arachnida; order Araneae; family Pholcidae; genus Pholcus; species Pholcus phalangioides. Next base: position 39,914,768 of record NW_028301600.1, on the reverse strand, counting down.
CCGGGTGCCAAATCAGGGGTGCAGAAAAAATATACCTTGCAGGAAAATTTCAATTTTATAGACAAAACATTTTTTAACAAACTGATCTGCAAGTTTTCCAGGCACTTTACTGGTGTGTCTTATGTACCAGAGGAGCCTTGTTTTACTAAAGAATCAGGCACTGAATGTTGTTTCACTCATTTTATTTATTTCTGAAAAGAAAAAATAAGAGAGCTAATCTCAAGGCTGTATCAATGCATGGGTCCACTTGGGAATAACAGAGGGTCTTGGGTGCATAGGCCGACTCCATGATAATTACATTTGATGATAATTTTCAAATGTAGATTGGTTGGTAAAAAAAAACCACTTTCACCAAATAAAAATATATATGACTCAGAATGCAACTTTTTTCCCTGGAAAGAAAATAAAGGAAACAATTCTGGAAACCTGAAAATAAGGATAAAGGGATAAATTTTAAAAATGTATGGAATGACTTCAAAAATTAGGAATCTGTTAATCCTATATCAATCAGGCTTTCGTGATAAGAAGTTTGATGAGAGGTCATGATTTCAAGCACAACACTTGCCAGGAAAAATCAGAAAATGGATTTTTAACTTTCTTTCTTATTTCATGACTTTTCCATGATGGTAGACACTCTGTTTTGAAAAATATAAAACATTCAATAATTAGCAATAAATGATTAAAAACTATCATTTTTTTAGTCCATAATATTAAAAACTGCTCAAATGAATGGTTCAAGATAAATTAATAACTTGAAAAAAAAACCCCTTAAGAACTAATTTTATTTTTTGATTTGCACCTAAAAATGGCCAAAGTTTAATAACCAATATTAATATGTCACTAATATTGATTATTATACAGCCTCACTTCTTAGAATTAAGCAAAGGTTAATTCTATTTTCCAAATTATAATTTATTCTGTGATTTTATACTAGCTGATACTTTCTATTTTACCGCTTTAAACAGCGAAATAAATGTTAGAGTTTCTTATGATGATTGAATTAAATATAACTTCAAATTCAAAGTTTCAATGATTCTTTTAGCAATATATGGTCAAAATCAACAGTTATATACTTGGATAGTCAGTGACATACTACTGTAGGACCTCCCAAATCCGGACTCCTATAACTCAGATATTTCAGCCAAAATATTTTCTTTTTTTTTTAAACTATATTTTTTGATATTTTTTCTTTACCCAAATACTATTTTAGTCTTTTCTAATACGTCAGACATTTCATTTATTTTTTGTACACCTTGTTGTTTACTGTGACTTTTGGGCTTCTGGAAAACAATGAAGGCAACTGCTGGTCTCAATGAATGTGATTATTCAAAACGTCAGGTTTGATGAAAGGAACTTTTCCTTCATCATTTCATTTCTCTGTGATGTACAATTAACCTTAGCATTTTAGAACTTCTCCAATGCTCTATTTTTTTTTCTGAGATTATTTTAGTGAATCTCCAAACACATTAAGTGACATAGCAGGTACAAGTTGCAAATGGAAACATGATGTTTCACGTAATATGTGAGAAAATTGAATTCGTGACAAAGCCTGGATGTGGAGCACTAGTACAAATATTGTGTGGAGAACATGGAATTGGAAAGTCTACTGTTTCCAATATTCAGAAAAAAAGAAAACCATTTTTTTTTTGGATCTGAGTAATGATTACAAAAAATGTTTAATGAATAAGTAAATTTTTTTCTATGGATAACTAGTAACAGTCTTTAAATTATAAATTATGGTTCCAATTATCTGTTACTATATTGCTTTATCAATTTTTTTCAAAGGAAAATGTGAGAACCAAAAGTTGATCCATAATCCGGAAGATTCCCTAATCCCCAATCACCTAGGTCCCAATGAGTCCAAATTTGAGAGGTCCCGCAGTATATTGTTTCACAATATTCACCTCATAACTGTATATTTCTGGTAATGTCATATTACATGGAGACCATACTTCTGAAATGGTATTCTTCACATTGCTGAAAATTTTTCTGATCACATGAAAAAGAGCATAGCTGAAACAGAAAAGGAAATAACACATCAAAATATTTGGAAGATATCTTTTAAAACTCATCATACTTATAATAATAATTGGAATATCTTAGAAATTTTAAACTGATTGATAAAAATCAACAGAAAGAAATATTATATAGGCATTTATAATAATTATACATGCACAATGTTATATGATTCTTGATTATTATTCCTTACATATTAACATTATTTCTGATTTTATAATGAAGTGGACTAGAAGAATTAGCAAAATATAGGTCCATAAATGTGAATTTGAATGCTCAGCAATATTTAGTACGATGAGTGAGTATTTTATTGTCTTTCTAATCTACTTTTTAGACACATATAAAGAAGAGTGATATGTCGATTCTTAATACAACATAAGTTGACCATAGTATAGGAGTATACTTACAGACAAAATCAATATATTAATAGTATATACGTTGAAATCTCAAAATGATATTGTTACGATCTTATAGATGATATAGGGCGCGATTTGTTCGATGGCTCTCAGAAATATCAAAATCTGTTGATACCAGTTTCGGTACTGTGCAAAGGCATGCGATTGGCGAAGAACTGGTGGAGGGTTGGACAGAAGCTTCCAGAAGGTCCCGCCCCTCCAGACAGTGATTCTGCACCTTCGTACGGTGGGGCCGCCAACTTGGAAACTGTAAAATAGAAATTTGTGGAATATTCTTTTTCTCGAAGTTTCTACCAGGGCTATGAATAAGGCACAGAGAGAGAGAGAGAGATTACCCAGTTTCCAGTTTAAAGAGATTCGATGAAAAGTCAGTTATAATTGAACTTTGCGGGAAAGTTGTTGGCTCTCCGATTAGCTTGTAAATATGTGTAAATTGCTGTTCTGTAAATAAATCAGTGCTTGTCCGTCGAACCGCTTCTTGTTTTGCAATCTTGAAGTCTTGTGAAAAATTATCCGGAACAATATTATACAGTGGACAAAATAAACATTATTACAAAAGGATTATTGTTGTATCAAGAGGCATTATCATCACCAAATTTATACTGTTTTCTGCATCATTAATGTTAACATAAATATCAAAAAATGTTGCTAACCTAACACAGTTATCCATCACAAAAAATAATTTGATAATTGATCGACCATTTAATATAAGAACTGTTAACAGGCACATTCTTTTTTTATAACCACTGCTTCCATATACATCCTTATTCTCATTGCTGTCTTCATTTTATCTCCATAAGAATCAATTCGATTTGAATTCAAATTTTTTCCCAATTTCTTTGCTTTCTCTCAGAGAAATAACAATTTTAAAACATAGTGATCAAGTTTTCAGCAGCATCAACATATTACACACCATTGCAGTAATACTTTGGCTAACAATAATAATTTTTCCTGGAATCGCATTCTTTACCCGAAACACAATTTTTGATAGGTTGCAATGGGAAAGAATTTAATTCATTCAAGTACTAGGAGAAGAAAGAACTGACTAAAGGCTGAGATGAACAGTTTCACAATTAGATGAAGAATTTTTGGTAAGAATATGAATAGATACACAATCCCATCAGGTTTGGTAGACATAGTGTAAAGCAAAAAGATGTGTGTGCAGTGGTGTGCTATGTGTTGTGGTCAGCTCATTCTTCTGTCTCGTATATAGACAGAAAAGGTAAATTCCTAAAATATCCTAACTGTTCAGTTTGATGCTAATCACTAGGGCTCAGATTTTTATGAACTAAAGATGAGACATCGTTGCTGACCTGAATTTTAGGTATTATAAGCATCCGGTATAGTGACACCATTCAACTCGTAAGAGAACTGTGGGTTGTTTGAACCAAAATGAGCAACCATGCATTTATCAACGCTAAACGTCATGCTCCATTGATTTTCCCATGCTGCAATCCTGTTTAAGTTGGTCTGCATCAACTCCCTATCGCTTTGATTCCCGATTACACTCATTAGTGTCACAACATCTGTGAATTTGTTAACAATCCCATCGATACCCTGATCGAGTTTATCGACAAAAAGTGAAAAAAGTATGGGGCCAAGGACACTTCCTTGAGGAACTCCACTTGTGACGCCTGTCCAACCAGAGAATTCCCCGTTCACCATAACTCGTTGAGACCTATCTCTTAACCACGATTCTACCCAATTCAGCAAGTTGCCCTCAATCCCAATCTCATGTAAACGCTTCAAGAGTTTACCATGTTGGACCCTCCGAATGCCTTCTGGAAATCAAGGTAAACAACATCTACATTTTTGCTTTTACCCAAAGCCTTAGTCACGTGATCATAGAAGCAAAGGAGGTTAGTCACACATGACTTCCCCTTCCTGAACCCATGCTTATCATCTGCCAATATATTATTCTTGTCTATTCAGTTCACAAACTGCCTTTTGATGATAATTTCCAAAATTTTCGAGAGGGAGCTCGTCAAACTCACTGGACGATAATTGGACACAGCTTCTCTACTACCCTTCTTAAATATCGGAACAACATTAGCAAGTTTCCAATCTGATCGGAGGATACCCTCAGCAACACTGCTCCTATATATCTGTGCGACTGGCCCCAACAATTCATTAGCACATTCCCTGAGGACCCTGGGATAGATATAATCTGGTCCTGGTGCCTTGTGTGCACATACATTTTTTGATTACGTTGGTCAGAGCCACACAATGTTATCTGCCAACCTAGATTCAACTTTCTTTTTACTATCGCTTTCTTCAACGCTCTTCTTTTATCAGTAAACAATGATAGGTCAACTCGTCCACTTTTATACTCTGAATGCTCTTTTCTTTTCAAGAGGAAGTTTACGCATGCTATCCGTTAACCATAGGGGACATGATGCACAAACACACTTTTTTCAAACAAAGGGCATGAAGTCATGCAAAACAGAAAAAGTTACAGTGAAATCTGACGATATGATGATCACTGGAAGAAAACTCTCCCCCCCCCCAGAAACATGTTCAACAAGATCCTCAGAACTAGTAAGAACTGAATCCAAAATAGCAGTACCCCTAGTGGCTTCTAATACATTCTGATACAAAAAATTTTCGAGCACCAACTTAAGAAAGTCTCTTTCATACTGATCACTAGATGAAAGGTTCTCCCAATCAATACCTGGGTAATTGAAATCCCCTAGTATGATAACCCTCTTCCTACGCTTACACATGTAGGAAATTTCATCATGAAATTTGGCGATGTAGTTTGGATCCCTATTCGGTGGATTCTAACAAACCCCAACAATAAGTTTATGATGTCTTGTTTTCAAGCTCAGCCCATATAGTTTCAATATCATTTCTCTTCACGTTACACTCTTTAGCCTTCAAATATGATTTCATGTATATCAACACTCCACCCCCTTTCCTATCAGATCTATTTCTCAAAAAAAAACATTGTATCTTGAGATGTGTAAGAAAGATTCATCCCCATCGTTTGCTCTAGTTTCTGTAATGGCTACAAGATCCAGGCCCTCCACAACCATCAGTTTCTAAAAATCTTTCTTATTACCCAAGCTCCTTGCATTTACTAGCACACGTTTTAATTTCCCCTGTGATTTAGTGTCAATTGAGGTAAAATCGAGGTGTGTAAGTCCTTCAGGCCTATATTGAGTTGGTGGATCCTATTCGTATACCCCCTACCACCCCTTGGCAGCACTGGAATCACTGCCACATCTGAACCCCCCTCCCCAGCGGATAATAGTAAATCCTGGTACTCTGACAGACTCACTAATATTTGCTCCTACCTGACTCGTTCCACCCACAGAATCACCAGCAAGGGCAACTTTTGGCGATGAAACACATCTCGAGCGTTGCCAATCTTCCCCCAGGAAGACAACAGTGCTCGAAAATTTGAAAATCCCTACACACTCTGTTCCTAAGTTCCCTAACCATAGAATCCCCGATGATTAATCCCCTATCACTATCCCCTTCTACCTCATCCACGACCACCCATTCGCCCTCTAAACTTACGTTGTTCATGGAGATCGCTCCTTCATCAACAGGTGGCTCGACAACAGGTGACTCCGTTATAACCGGGCCCTCCAGAACCCTACCTTTTTCCTGTAACGCTTCGACCTTAAGTTCCAACCTTGCCCTATCCAAGTACCCTTTACAATTGAAACTGTCGGCTACTATACCCCTAGATCAGGGAAACCTCCAGTTGCAAGCTCTACACAACACTAGTAGAGGTTGAGGCATGCTAAAACTAGAAAATAATTAAAAAAGGAAAATGAGAAACGTTAACAGAAAATTAAAATAACGTAAAATACATTACAATGCAAAATATACATAAGAGATTGTATGAAAAAATTAAGTAAAATAGAATTCTCAACACAAAATCACGAAGAAAACTATACATGTATATGAAGAATAGAACCCACTCTAAAAAAGTATTAAGCTATAAAGTACAATTTATACTTATTAGATATATATACTTATCAGCTAACTATCTCTATTCACTAACACTAAAACAATGGGCCAAAATGGGGAAGAAATAATTACTAAGAGTACCCGGGAAAAAGTATACACTGTTTGCTAACACTAACATCCAAAAAACCCACAAATTTATATAAAAAAAAGCAGGAGAAACACAAGCGTGATGAAAATACAATGAAAATGAAATGAGAGCAAGATAAAAATTTAAGTCGATCGAAAATACACAACAAAAATTAAAATAACTGAGACTAAATAAAAAACCACTTATCTCGCAACTCCAATGATGTGCTAGAAAAATAAAAAGAGACAGCAGAATATGACCAAAAATGAAAAATACGCTAAGTAAAACTAACAAGGACGAAGAAAAAGACATAAAATGACGCACTGATGTGACAGATAATCCTTCGGTAATCCCCCGGCAGTGGTTTCGGATAAAACTGCTGCTATTGGTCAGTGAGCGGAGAGCATTAAAAGCATATCCGGTCCCCACGATGGCGAAGACGAGAATGAATCAGCTACAGATGTAGTAGCAATTAAGTACATCTGTATTATTTGGCAATATATGGATGATTCTCTCCTCCATTAAAATCAGTTACATAAATTTTATTGATAGGATTAGGTAAAAAGGTAGGAAAAGTAAGACAAAAACTAGAAAGTAGAACATTTTACTGAAAAGTAGTACAAATGGGAGCTCTGTAGAAATCTTAGAAGATATATATTATAGAGAAGGCAAGCTATTCATTTCTTTCAAGCAGCACGTGCAAACATGACACCAAGTAACTGTCGTTGGTGGAGTTGCAGTGGTTGGCTTACTATCCCTAATTTGGCTGCACATTTTATTTTCCCTCTTCTACTCTTTTCAGTTTGATGGTTTTTAAAGTGTCCTGTGAGCAGCTCTGCGACGAACCTCCGAGAAATTGATAATTTTTTAAAATCACAATTTCACTTCAATGAGTTTGAAGTTGGCGTCTTCAAGAAATTCAATGAATGTTAAATGAAATATAAGCTTTATTTCTCCTTTCTCTCTTAGAAATTTTTCTTGTGTTTTCATTACATGTCTAGTTTTTGTTCATCAGGCGATCATCAGCTTTGAGGGAAAAAAAATTGCATGCAAAAAAAATATATATTTCTAAAAAAAATTTCAACCTAAAAATTTTAAAAAATTGTTATAAAATTATGTGGATGATTTCTGTGAAAAATTTATGGGATGATGAGGTACAGTTGGCCCAAAAATCAGGCTTTAATCACTTGATTTTCAAACTTGACATTATCATAAATAAAAAGCCAAGGACCAAAATACATAAAACATATAAATTTTGAAGGGGTGGTCCAGTGTGTCTTGTCTACCGCACCACAGGCTCGTCATTTGGGGGCCCCTCCGGCTTTTGAAAATACACTAAAAATGGGGTATATATATATATATGCACATATATATATATATATATATACAGAGTACATGTTCTTTGCCCCCCTGGAAAAAGTTGAAATGACGGCCCTGCTGCACCATATGCCCATTATCTTCCCCTAATTTATTTTATTCACATGAATATACAGTAAAAACTCCCAATAACTGCCACTAATGGGGCCGTGAAAATGTGGCCATTATATTTCTGGGGGGAAAAAAACTAAAATTTGTGACATAAAAATGTAATGTGTAAAATAATCGGTTCTGTAATTGATACTGCTGTCAATTATATAATTGATTGCATTTGAACGTAGCCTATAATTATATTGCCACTAATATTACAATAATTGATTAATTGACAAGGCCACAACTAGAGAGGATCTGGTGAGTCTGGTGCCCCGGGCGCCAGACCAGAGGGGGCAGCAATATGTGTGCTTGCCCTGGCTGACCAAGCATCTAGTTGCAGCCGTTAACACTAGAAAGGGACAGGGGGACTGTGTAACCCCATATCTTTTTCCGGCTATTTTTGAACATTTTAATATTTTTTAGAGCATGATGTATTTTTATGATAGAGTAGGGCTATAACATGGAAAATTTGTGGGTGAAACCATTTATCTATTAATATATTTTTATTATTATTTACTTTTTATAGCATTCTGTGCAAACAACCTGTCTTAATGTATGTGTCACTGTTGAGGAAACTCGAGACTGGGGATTTGTATTTTCTATATTACAGATAGCATTTCAGTGTTACAATGGCCTTTAGGTTTTGAAAATGATCAATGAGTGCAATCTCGCTTTAGTTTTTTTTGCAGTTGGAAGCACCTGACGATGTTCTTTCCGAAGGATTTCAACCAAGCTTGTTGATTTAAATTTGAAAAAAATTCACATAATTCCAGTGATGTGGAATATGTATCTGTAAGCAATGAGTTTCTTGTAAAATAATTTGGAATCCTTGACGTTTTATTGAAGAGGAAGTGCCCCCCCCCCCCCATGATATTTCGTACATTTTCATCTGCAGTAGTTTTTTCCGCTACTGATTGATGGGATATTATTGACATCTCAGATATTTATGGCATGAAGTTGACGTTTGAGTGTAGGACAAGGTTTTCATTAGAGGCTTCAATGTGAATTGCGTTCATTTCATCTAATCTTATTTCATTTTGCATTAGCTGAGGCATTGATGGACACATGATTTCATTCTGATTCACACATCCATCATCAATACTGTTGCTTACTTCACAAAGGTTTTTCCTGGGATAGTTTTCATTCTCCTCTGAATTCTCAACATTACCACCACTGCTTCTGGGTTTTTCTTACCCAATCTTTTCCAACTTCTGAAAAGTTATCTCTGGTGAATCTGAGCCTTTTTGTCATCTTTACAGCAATAATAAGCACATCGATACTTTTACTTTGCGGAACAAGCAATTCAGCAGACAAAATGACAAAAATACTTGACAACAAAAGCTGAAACACTTGCTGACTGACACCCACAGATAACAATGGATGTAAAAAAAATCTCACGAATGGGGATTATGCCGTATTAGATGCATAAAGATGTACTGTGTGTGTGTATATATATACAATATATATTATTTGGTAATTTTTTATGTTTTGTTTTAATAAAGTTCTTTAATCTGATTTAAAATATTTGTGCTCATATATATATATATATATATATGATAGCATCTGATATGCTATCAGAATAATTTTGACCATGAATTTTGGAAAAAACCAATTTTTTAACAATGTTGGTAGTATTATACCATGAATTTGTTCTAAAATATAATGGGAGGGTCAATGCGATCCCCCTCCCATCTTTCTAAGTATGTTCGTTCGTATCTCGTTGCTAAGGAGGATAATGAAAAAAACTGGTGTACACTAAGAATATAATAATACAGGAAGTCAAAAAAATTTTAAGCATACGATTTATTCTTATTTGAGATATGGGAGTAGGAAGAGTGCACAGGGGGGTCACACAGACCCCATCCATTTTTCTAGTGTTAAGTGACTCGCAGCACATTTACAGATCACTTAAGAGATCTGCTGTGCATTGCTCGGGGAACAAGACCCCCCCAGTTGGGCCCTGTTTTGCACACCACATTGAGGAACACATGGTTTTTCCATGATAGAGTCCCAGCAGGCCTTTAGGCCCCCCCCCCCCCCGATGTGTCCTGAATGCCAGGTATCCCAAACGGTGGATTGGACATGGTGTGAAATGGCTTCTCCATGCTCACTCAGACCTAAATCCATTGGACTTCATGTGGGAGTGTGTTAAAGCATTGGTGTTCAAGACACCTGTAGACTGGGGAAGATCTCGTCACAAGAATCATTATTGCAGTGAACATGATCAATATGACACCAAGGGTCTATGAGAGGGTGCGCTAATATTTTATTTGCAGCATGGGCGGAGATACAGGGGGCATTGCCCCTCCCCCCCCAGCATCAAAAGTGGAGTCGATTGATCTAATGTATATGTGTATATATGAATTGACATCATCGTGCATGGGCGGAGATACGGGGGGGGGCCCACAGTCAAACGTGTAGTCGACTGATCTAATGTATAGATCATAGTCTCCCAAACTTTTTGTTCCACCAGGGGGCGATATTGCCCACTTTGGGAAACAATGGTATAGATGAATTGACATCATCATCATCGTGCCCCCCAGCAATAATGACCTTGCCCCCCCAGACTTCCAAGTCAATCTCCGCCTATGATTCGCACATGTGAACTGCGCAACGATATTCTTAGACATCACTTTGAGCATCTCCTTTGAGTGGTTCACTGATCTGCACAGGATCGTGGAAATTATGATTCCGTTATGTGTCCCTTTTTTTCCACTGTTGAAACTACACCGAGGATCATTTACTTTACTCTTTTCTGAAACTCTGAGTGGACGGCAACAATAGGTTTCATTGTAAATATTGTTCGTCTTGTACAATCACCCTTCTAATTTTTTCTAAACAGTTTACAAACACCGTATATACAACACATATGGATATGTTGACATTTTGATCCTTCAACTGAAATGGGTTTCCATTTAGTAACAAGTCATACGATATATATATTTTTTTGTCTATTATTACAACTTCATATCGAACACTTACCTGATGAACGTTAAAATGAATGCCGATATATGATACTTAGTGTATTCGGGATGTTTGTCCTTTTCCCTTCTATTCTCACGTGCATCTTCATTGTCTTCCAAACCGGTGTCATCATTAGCTCTTCTGTGAGAAGCCATATCTTCTAGATCTAACTGATTTCTTGAAATTCCGTTCAAAATATATCACTAAAGAGTCTAAAAAGTGAATTTAAACACGCGATCACGTAAAAAAACAAAAAAAAACAAAGAATATCAGCGAATCTCCAAAGCCCTCTGCTCTTCACTATCTTACCCAACACTGAACTGACATCTAACTTAACTGACAACTAACGAAAGATGACGAAATACCATGGTCCCGCCTGCTTCATCCTATTGGATAGCTGATTGTTAGATAACAGGATATTCAACTTTTTACGCTTGTGCAAGAGTATCGAAACCAATCACCAATCAAAATTTATTTCTTATTTCTATAAAAAGAAACTGCATCTAAACTTTCTTCTGATAGCAGGACAACGTTTCGGTATCGCCATCTGTTTCGTTCATGATTTATACACATTGACCATGCATCCTGTTTTATAACGAGAGAACGGGATATTTTGTAAATATTTTTCTTCACCCAGTCAATTTTATTAAATCTTGCGATATTTTTTTCAGAAAGCGCAATTTTTATAATTGTTCAATTCATTATTCGCTATGAAAGTGTATGGGTATATTGGGTATTATTTATAGTACCAATTTCAATTTTGTCGATCACATTAGAAATCTTTGTTCTGAATCATAAAAACTTGGTGTTCTTAAAAGAATACGGAGAGATTCAAGGGCGTAGCGAGGGGGGGGGGGGGACTTGGGGGTCTGGTCCCCCACCCCGAAATGTGTGAAAATGACCGAAAAAAGGGGAAAAAAGGCCAAATCCATTGTTCTGTCACTTTGGTCCCCCCCGAATGAAATTTCTGGCTACGCCCCTGGAGAGATTATCAATGATATTAATACTTTAATATCCCTCTTTAATACCCTTATAAGATCTAAACTGGAATATGTTCAATCATCTGGAACCCATTTCACATTTGCCATATTATGAGTCTTTAAATCATTTAAAACAATTTTCCAAGGGTATTAATATTTCAAAAACATTGTCCTTATAACAATATTTTATCTGCCCCTCATCTACGCAACAATTTCAATATTATTAGTTTACAAAAACGCAGAGAGTACTTGCTTATTTTTTTTTCTTCAAAAAAGTTGAGTAACCACATTGATTGCATATCCATTCTAAACGAAATAAGTTTTAATATATTAAGCGCCACAATATATAAGATCACACTGCTTATTTGCCGTCAAGTCATCTAGTACTAATATTGCTAAATGTACTATACTATAGCCTCTTCAAACCCGAGGCTTCAAAAACAGCTAAAAAATATATTTGTCGATTTTATATGTTTCTTCGGTATTTGTAGACTGTAATAGACAAGAAAATTTTTCTGTAACTATTTGGGGGGGGGGAAGGGAAGGGCAAGAAATTTTAGGTACACATATGTATACTTCAGGATTCAAATGAGTAGAAACACTTAATATTTTAACCATAGTGAAATTTATTGTTAGATATAGACTATTATTTACAAATTTAAAGCACAACATTATATGACATTAACTCGCAACAGGCATCAGGAATTAACATGTGTTAGTTTTATTCCATAGTGCTAATTACCAAATGGAGCAATATACAGGGTGCATAGCAAACGGGGGTATGACATTTTACTGGCGAACCATTGATCCTAGAGATATACAGTCGAATCCCGTTATAACGATTTACGAGAGACTGGAGAAATCACTTCGTAATAATGAGATTTCGTTGTAAAGGAATCCCAGATTATATATTTTATTGTTTCTATGTAAACTTATTTGGGGACTTGAAAAGGTTTTCGTTCAAACGAGATTTTCGCTATAACGGTATTTGTTAAAAAGGGAATCGACTGTGTTACCAATTAGAAAACGTTTACAGATAACGTGTAGTACTCAGATATGTTATTCATGTTTTAAGAGGTTGTATAGTTACTAAAATAAAAGAATTAACTTTTTATACAGTCCCCGTGTGCCACAAAACCCAATTAGAAACTTGTTGCCTCGTCTCTCTTCCTGCCAACTATAAAAATTCCACGTTTCTAAGTGCAATATTCACTGACATATTCGAATTCGGAAAACGGAAGAAAATTGGGTGGAAAAAACAGCATTAAATGCGGGTAAAACGGTTTTCCCGCATTCACTCCATACAGTCGAATATCTTTCATGAGTTGGGGAACAACTTTTCGTTGCTTTCGCTCAGGTTCTTCCTCATCTTCAGAGCTATCCAAAAGTGGAGGTCTTTCTCTACGTGGAACTATATTTTCCTCATACTTGCAAAGTGCTCTGATACAACAACCATTCTATATTCAATTAAAGTCTTATAGGCACTTATTCTTTTTTTGTGACACCTAACACACATTGCCCAACAATTCGAAGTAACAAGATCAACAAAATGAGTGAAAACTCTAATAGGCCATTTATTTGTTCTTAGCACACACCGGTAATATGCCAAGTATCTATCGCACAGATCTATTTCTCCCGTGGATGTATTAGAGGCTATGACTATCTCAGACTCATGAATGTCAACTTTTTAAACTTTTTTTTTCAATACGAGTTCCTTGGCTTTTTTATTCATGCTGCTCTTATCAGCAACTGTTTCATCATCTGAACCACATTCGTTAGAGTCATCTTCCTCACTAAAAACTGTAGGCCAGTCATTGTCACTGTCATCAGAAACACCTGAAAGATCACTGTGTTGCAGAATAGGTTCTATTTCATCAGGACTCTGAAAATTTAAATAAATAAAATGCATCCATCTGTTGATTTGAGTAACTAATAAAGTGGACAATGTATATGAATTTTTGTTTAAAAAGGCATTACAATAATATCAGGAAAAAAAACTCATTCACTTTTTAACTTAATTATAGCATACATATACTTATAATTACTTTACTTAATTATATCATAATTAATCATTTGATTTAATGAATTATTGCGCATATATATATATAATAATTACTACTTTTATTTTCATGTCATTATTTTTTCAAAGTAATTTTGTCACACAATGATTATGTATAATCAATATCTGTACAAACATTATTACTGGCGAACAATATATTACTGGTGAAAACCTTATCAGAATTAATCAAAAAATGTCTTTTAAGAAAGGTAATATGCTTTTCACCAACATAAGCCCTTCCGTCATAGATATGCATCTTTGAAAACAATGTTTTCCCTCAAAACAATACAGAAATACAAAAAATCTAACATGAGATACTTCAGTGTTATCACGCTTAAATTTATCGTTCAACGCCGAATGTACACTTCCTTGGCCTTAATACAATTCAATGTGCTGCGTTTAACAAAAACTAAAAAACTAGAAAAATTATTTTCAGAATGCCCCTATATTTTATTATCTTAAAATATATCATCTTTAACTATTCAATTCTTGAAAATATATAAAAAATTACTTAATTTTTCAAGTACGCTTCATCGCCGCGATCTCGTCAATCTGCCTTTGCATTCGTTTGTTTTCTCAGGTAACATCATTACGAACTGCATTATAGTAGAACCAATAAGAAGCTTGAACTACCAGGTATGTGCTAGAAAAGGGTTGGAATTGAATATTATCTACGATATAATTAGAAACAGGAAATCGTATAAAGGTTCACATATGTGTACCTCAGGAAAGAAAAGGATAGACAGATTTTCTGAATTTTATAATAAGCTTCCTCGACATCTTGATATTTTTCGTTTGTCTGTTACTGAGTTTAGAAGATTTTCGTTGTGATCGTGTCGTACATACATACATGCCAACCTTGGAACTAAGCCTCTCCGAAGTAGCAATGCTCATCGCCGGGGTGGGGAAGAGGTTCCCCCCTCCCCCGAATGTTTTTTCTCTCGCGGCTTTTTTTGAATTCAAATCAATTTTCTTCACCTTTAGAAAAAATTGTGAATCTTTCATTCTATATCAAACTAGCAGTAATACCTGGCATGCCCGGGTTTTCTTCATATACCGGGAGCATTAAAAGTGACAAGCCATTGCTTGATAACCAAAGTAACAAAAATAGACATTCCAAAAGTCGTTGTTGCTGGACAGTTTTTTGACCCCATCGAGCCCAGCTCTGACAAACTTTTAAAGTGGCCTATTGTTTAAGTTGGGGGCCTGTTTGGTACACGTAAAAAATTGCACAAAGATTGGTGTGAAATTATAGATTTGTGTAGAGAACACACACAGACAGACACTCAGAAAATCAATTTCATATACATATAGATATCGAGTTTTTCATTTTACAATGCCATCTGGGAGGGACATTTGAACTTTCTTTTATTTATAAAAAAAAACTCTAGGTCATGCAAGTTATCTTAGTACGAATTGCACTTTTTTACGTCAATTGATTAATTTGTTATTAATTTGACATCTATTCTTAGCTTAATATTTGAAGGGTTCCCAACCATAGTAGACCAAGTCCATTTATCTTCATTATGAATAATAACGCTTTAAAGTTTTTGATAGATAATTAATTCAGTTCAAGTGATGTAAATGAATTAAATATGTCAAAGTTTAGTTAAAAATGTCATTTTTAGTGCCCTGCTTTTACAAATAATAAATCAGTATTCTTGTTGTAAATTTGTAGTCTTTCTTTAATAATGAGGACTTGGTTCACTATGGTTGTGAATTGAAGCTTCTACGTGAAAAAATATAATTCTACAATGTGTAAGTGAAGAACATTTTATTAAGATTTATTTTATATTATGAAAAATTCTTGATTTTGAAGTATTTTCATTAGGTATATTTAAACTACAAATCAATTAAAATGGATAAAAAATGTTACCATTTTTAGTAAATCGATCACTGTACAAAATATTATCATCTTCATCAATTCTAGAGGAAGTAGCTTGGAGTCGAGTATTTGCCTCCACTGGAAGATTCTGAAATATACATGATGTATTAACATGAAAGGACAACCTCTCACAACTCGCAGCCATCTATATTCAATCAACTGGAACAAACTCCCTCAGTGTCCTTCTTTCAACTTCTTCCAAAGCTGTGGTAGAAGCAAAATCATAATTTTTAACTTCTGTAAATCAAAATTTTGGGCATGTCCTCTTTGCATTCTTAATTATTCCGTTCTAATCACCAGGAATTTGAGGTCAATTGACTGTGTCTGTACTATTGACCAGTTTCAACTAGTGTAAGAGACATTTTGATGTACCGGTTTTGGCCACCACATGCATCGGAATATGAAATTAGTTCCTTATATTTAGAGGCTTTTCTCTCAGGTATCTCACAACAATGCTAGAAATATCTTCAGAACCTCTTCTCTCTTCCATTTCATCCCAAACGTGCGTGTATCCGACATTATCATTGAAGGAATGTACCCCAAAGTTAAAAACATATAGATTGCGTTTATTATAAGCTACGGATATTGAAAGCTTAGGAAAAGGAAGTGCTTTTTGTGGAATGTATAACAGTAAGTGTCATTCGACACTTTCCTGCTGTGCTTTTTGCAAGTGGGGCTCTCATTTAGTTTCAAGACTTATTCTAGTGATTTCATCATTTTCTGTTAAAAGCTTCATGGATATGTCATCGCATAATTTACATGTATCTGTACTTGTTAGTTTAAAGTGTCAATTAAATTTTGCGCTAAAGATTTTTTAATAGTTTCGCTTTCACGGTCGATATGATACGAACTACAAAAAAAGGTTTATTCTTATTCTTTGCCGCACAACTCGGAGCACAGCTCTACATAAATGTCATACATCTTCCGAATCAAAAGATCAGGATGAAGGTACTTTCTATTAGGATTATCTTTCCTGTAATAGTGACTTTGATAGCCTGGAAATGACTTCATGTGATCAATAATGTCTGTAATGTCAATTTTGTTTCCAGGAGTCTGTCTGCCTCTAGCGTCTGAAGTGGCTGATGTGATGCAATCCTTATTCTAACATCTATAAACACGTCCCCAGCTAAGTTGCAATATTAGGTACCTACCGTTGACAATATTATCATTCGATGATTCATATGATGAATTAGGAACATATTCCTTTCCAGAAGACTCAAAATCGTAACTCATTTTGACTTAAAAATGATTAATATAATGAAAAATAGCAACGAGGCAATCAAAATTCTAATCAAGAATAGACTTGGTTCAGTATGACTGTGAAAATTTTATGTATTACATCACAAGCTGTGAAAACAAACGCCACCCCTGAGAAATTTATTCTTTGGAGATGCGGTCTTTGCGTGATGTCCTTATTGTACTCGATAGGATAATGGAATTCGAAGAAATCCTTCAACAAAAGAAGTTTCTAAAAAAAAACCAGATTTCCGTAGTTTTTCACGATTCGCCCTAGTTCTGTATTTTATGGTAGAAATCCGTAGAAACTACGGAAATTCCGTAGTAGTTGGCAAGTATGCGTACATACTGCATCTTTGTGTAGAGTTTTTGTGTTTTGTGTAATTTTTGTCACTTTATTTGTATTTTGTGTAATTTTTGTCACTTTATTTGTATTTTGTGTAATTTTTGTTACTTTATTTGTATCTAGTATATTTTATTATTTATTCGCATATTCTGTGCTAATTTTTATCTTTACTGCAAGCTTTAATTGGGTTTCAACCTGTTGCTTTGTGCTTTAACTCCTTTGTTTACAAGGTATTAGCAAGAAGCTCGAGTAGTGGTGTTTTGGGTCGTTCTGGCTGCACCCTTACAAAAATTGTCCCGTTCTGGCTGCACCCGCACAAAAATTGTCCCGTTCTGGCTTCATCCTCAAAAAAAATGGTTCCAATTTCTCACTCCCAATTCGGAAGGTAGATCACAGCGATGAACGTTAGACTAACACTTTATTGCAGTGGTTCTCAAAGTATGCGTCGTGGCTCCTAGGGCGTCGTCAACCTTCATCATGGGGGGGGGGGTGTCACGGTGAGCTGGTGATATTGATGTGTACCTGTTCTGTGCTTTGGAAGGTTTTTGTTAGACCAATCTGGGAAGCCACAGATGCACGTTGACCAAGGCAAGGGAGAAAAGCTACATTTGAAAGGAATACATATTAAAAAATGTTGTTATAAATTCATCAGAATCACTAGAAGTCAAAGCGTCGGAATATATATATATACACACTCGTGTCCATAAATTGAGGATAATGCCAGCTCCGGCAAATAAAGGTTCAGAAACAAAACAAACCTTACTTATTCATAAAGCCCATTTATTAAACAAAAGATAAAGAACAAAAACGATGGTGTATGTATGATACCATTCATAAAAACTACGATTTTTGCTCCCTGGAGCAATTGTAAAAAATATCTCCTTCACAAAAACTTACTATTACATGGTTGGTATGATGGTTAATACATTGTATGTCTCCCATGCGATGAAATACAGACCTTACAACGCCTAGGCATGCTGAGTATCAAATTATCGATCTGATCTTCGCGAAGATCACTCCACTCAGCAAGCAATGCTCTCCGAAGTTCCGGTACACATGTAGGAGGTGGTTGACGGGCTGCAACTCGTCGGCCAAGCATGTCCCACACATGCTCTATCGGATTCAAGTCAGGTGAGAATGCTGGCCATTCCATACGGGTTATATCCTCAGATTCAAGGCATTCGTTTACGATGTTTGCTCGGTGAGGACGGACGTTGTCATCCATAAACACGAATTCTGCGCCCATGGCACCCCTAAACAAACGTACATGGTGTTCCAGAATGATGTCCCGATAAATTTGGGATTTCATGGTTCCGGTTTCAACATGCAGATCTGTTCTGGAACCCAGTATAATTCCATCCCAAACGAGCAATGCTGCACCACCGTAACGGTGTCGTTCAATGATGTTATCTTGGTGGTAACGGGTACCTGGCGTTCTCCATATGAAAGTCCGACGTGAATCAGACTGCAAGCTAAACCTGGACTCGTCGGAAAACATCACACAAGCCCACTGTGACGATGTCCACATTGCATGTTCTCTACTCCAGGCTAATCGCTGCCGACAGTGAGTTGCCGTGAGCGGAACACATCTGACAGGCCTGCGAACATATAGACCAATATCTCCCAAACGTCTGTACACGGTTTACCTTGAAACTGTAGTACCCGTGGCTGCAGATAGCTGACGAGACAGGTCGGATGCAGTGCTCCGTCTGCTTCTTTTGGCAGTTACTGCCAAATACCGGTCTTCATTCGGCGTTGTAACTCGGGGACGACCTGTACTGTAACGTCTACTGACATTTCCGTTATCTTGGAATCGTTGCCAAAGCCTAGAGATGACACTTTGGGCAATTCCAAGTTCCTCGGATACTTCCATCTGAGTACGCCCACATTCCAGGCGGCCGATAATTCTACCACGTAAAAAATCATCCACATGCGTCCTCTGTGTCATAACTATTCGCTTATGGCACTGAGCGCCTTACAGAACTCTTGTGAACAATTTTACTTAATTGCCACCATTCCTTATATATCCCCCTCTTACACTCTCGTCATTGTGACGTACTATCGGCATCATCTGGTGGCTTCCTGAAATTTGCATATCATTCTTGCAGATGTGTGTGATAATTCTACAGGTGAAATTTTTACTTTAGATTTCGATTTCCGTGTGATTCTGAAATATCCTTAATTTATGGACATGAGTGTATATATGGGTCCTGAATGTTCTAAAAAATGTATTGTTTGAAGAAGGTGTGTTTGTACATCATGTCCCCTATGGTTCACGGATAGCATGCGTAAACTTCCTCTTGAAAAGAAAAGAGCATTCAGAGTATAAAAGTGGACGAGGTGACCTATCATTGTTTACTGATAAAAGAAGAGCGTTGAAGAAAGCGATAGTAAAAAGGAAGTTGAATCTAGGTTGGCAGATAACATTGTGTGGCTATGACCAACGTAATCAAAAAATGTATGTGCACGCAAGGCACCAGGACCAGATTATATCTATCCCAGGGTCCTCGGGGAATGTGCTAATGAATTGTTGGGGGCCAGTCGCACAGATTATTAGGAGCAGTGTTGCTGAGGGTATCCTCCCATCGGATTGGAAACTTGCTAATGTTGTTCCGATATTTAAGAAGGGTAGTAGAGAAGCTGTGTCCAATTATCGTCCAGTGAGTTTGACGAGCTCCCTCTCGTCAAAAAATTTTGGAAATTATCATCAAAAGGCAGTTTGTGAACTGGATAGACAAGAATAATATATTGGCAGATGATAAGCATGGGTTCAGGAAGGGGAAGTCATGTGTGACTAACCTCCTTTGCTTCTATGATCACGTGACTAAGGCTTTGGGTAAAAGCAAAAATGTAGATGTTGTTTACCTTGATTTCCAGAAGGCATTCGAAGGGTCCAACATGGTAAACTCTTGAAGCGTTTACATGAGATTGGGATTGAGGGCAACTTGCTGAATTGGGTAGAATCGGGGTTAAGAGATAGGTCTCAACGAGTTATGGTGAACGGGGAATTCTCTGGTTGGACAGGCGTCACAAGTGGAGTTCCTCAAGGAAGTGTCCTTGGCCCCATACTTTTTTCACTTTTTGTCGATAAACTCGATCAGGGTATCGATGGGATTGTTAACAAATTCACAGATGTTGTGACACTAATGAGTGTAATCGGGAATCAAAGCGATAGGGAGTTGATGCAGACCAACTTAAACAGGATTGCAGCATGGGCAAATCAATGGAGCATGACGTTTAGCGCTGATAAATGCATGGTTGCTCATTTTGGTTCGAACAACCCACGGTTCTCTTACGAGTTGAATGGTGTCACTATACCGGATGCAACTAGGTCACCGATTTGGGAATTCTCATTGACGAGCGGCTAAAGTTTTCTGAACATTGTTCATCGGTGGTCAAAAAAGCGAATAAGAATGCTTGGTCTCATTTTCAAAAAGGTCTCTTCGTGTTCTCCTAAAGTAATTCTTCCTCTTTTTCGAGACTTAGTTCGTCCGGGTCTGGAGTATGCTGTAAGGTTTTGGAGACCATTCCTACAGAGGGACATAGACTTGGTTGAAGGGGTGCGGAGAAGAGCTACGCGTGTCCTTATTGGCACACGGGGTCGAAGTGTTCAAAATTTTCAACGGGATGGAGAAGATGGACCATGAACTTTTAGTAGACCGCCAATCGACTTCTTTTACAAGGAAACACCGGTATCGATTGGTAAGGGACAATGCGAGGTTATGGTGTCGCAGGGAATTTTTATCTAATAGGGTTGTTAATAAATGGAATAGCTTACCTCCGGAGGTAAAAAGAAATACGATAAACATGTTGGGGTAAATCGAGAAACTATCCATACTTAGAATAAGACAACCATAAGTACGTTATGGGCACTGTATAGTATTTTATCATGTGTACATATTGTTCATAATTTTTGTGATTGGGTTGTTGCATTTTTGAAATATATGACATCGATATTTTTGTTATGGGGCATCTTTTTCTCGGCACCTCGTTGGGCATTTTGCCTGTTCTGGCGTTGTATTTGTACATGTATATATTATTTAGGGCTGGGAATCGATTAAAATTTTTAACTGGTTAATCAAAAATTTTTAATCGATTAATCGAATTTGAATAGAATATTTTTTGTGACCATATAATATTAATAGATGCTATAAAAATCTATTATATTCTGTTCGCTCATCTATTCGGTAGATTTATACAAATATAGGAATAGGTTAAGAAATTAAGGCTACCCACTTCAAGCAATTTAATTTGTTGAACATAATTGCCAAAGTGGTCAATAGTACGGACCAAGGGGGAGGGGTGGCAGTAGCTATGCAAATACAACATAGGATCCTCTGGGTTTTCTTAGCGGGGATAAGGAACATTGGGATTTCTTTTTTGGGGGGGGGGTGAAACAAAGTCATTTGAAAGACTGGTGTATAACATTTATTGATTTCTCACTCATCAGAAAAGTAACTTTTGTAGTACCTTCCTTATTCTACTCAAAATATGTACCTTGACTTCTATCTTTTGCGCAAAATTATTGATGACCAACATGGTATGAGCCTAACCTTTTTTGTAGCAACTTTTCTTTGGTAGAACATACCATTTCTGATGCTTTCTAGGCATGTCACGTTATTTTGCGTGTAATCAACATATCGGCAGAATCCTGGTTTTTCGGTTTGCAGTCTTGCTTTGTCAGCCGGGAAGAACAGGTATTTTGGCGCCCCCTTGTAGTGTTGAAAGTGAAGTTATAGGGTGAAAATTGCACCAGACCCGCCAGCTTCCCTTTAGTTGCGCAGCTGGTACTTTTCCATCGGTAACACAATAACTATTGCAACAGTAATAAAAAAATTCCCCAAGAAAGAGTAATTTCTTTGCTGTATTTTCTGAACGACGCAAAGTAGCTCCAAATTCTTCAAAGTCACCGTCAATGTTTGATAGGTGATTAAAGCAAAACGAAAAGTTTTAAGGACGTTGAGCTAGCATTCAATTTGGCATCAAAATATAAATGAGAATAAGCTTTATTGCGCTGCAATTACTGGTCAATATTAAGAAATTTACTGGAGAAAGTTTTATAGTTAAGGTGACGTCTTCACTGAATTTCTGAAGTCACTCACTAAAAAAAAAAAAAATGTTGAGCAAATAACCCATAAACGGAATACATGAATGTTATTGATGGGTTGAAAGGGGAAAAAAGTGAAGGTGTTTGCAGAAATTTTCACCCGATATAGAGTTAATTTTTTTTAAACCGTGGAACACAAAGTAGCCCTGGTTTACGGTATTATTTATAATGACTTTATTCGAGTACAGGAGATTTATATGCTATATAGTCTGCTGAAAAAAACAACTTTTGAAAGAGCTCATCTAAGCTCATTTTTGGCATAAAAATAAAAATAAAGTTTTTGGTATTAAACAATAAGTCTTCTGTTTACAGGCGAACGACCCACTCAAAATTGTTTCTTTTGAGATTTGATGCTCATATCTCTCCCCTTGTTACTGTTTGTTGCGATCCACTCTTTCCCCTCCCTTTTGAGTTAATGGATTGATCCAAGAGTGAGAGGAGAAGGAGTAGCAAAGAGAGTATAGTGGGATGAGAGGGATGCTTTCCATCAGTTCCTAGTCCCACTCACTTACTCACTCACACAAATGCTGTAGCTACTGCTGATCCTACCACAGCGTTTCTTCTCTGTTGTCTATTTTATGTTTTTTTTTTGTTTAGTTTTTATTTCTTGACTTATTTTTGTGTTAGTGCTTTCATCCTCTCTTTGTTAAATATTTGGATATGAATTGAGAAACTATTATTGTGCGGAGATGTGTCCGACGATGAGTTTATCATTTATTGTTATGTGAGTTTAGTTCGCTGACTAGGGATCACGTCAGACTTTTGGTTTGTCACCCCGCTAAGCTTAATTATTTGTTTCCGGCTTTCAACGGGACGTTGTAAATAAAGGCGAGTCTGTGGCAGATAAGGCTCGCATCTCTATAGATCTCCGTCTTTCCCTCTCTAAGTGTTGTGTTGAAAAACTTTGCTTTGCTTTGGAGTCTCGGCTTTAATCGTAAGTGAATGTCAACTACAGTCGAAGATATATACAGAGATTCGTCACACACAAGCGAACTTTGTACATCAAGATAAAAACTTTATTACAATGTGCCTTTAGCAGATGAAATTTTTCCATCGTCTTGAGAGAGACGTTCCCCTTCTTTTTTTGGAAAAAAATCTCTTTCCCAGTGATGTAATCACTCATCGTATATACACATCAATTAATTGTAAAATGATGGATTCAATTACTAAACTTGGAAGTGGAAGTGTACATTAGCTGACAAGAACCAATTACATTTTTTGCATAATTTTGATGTGATGAAAGAAAGAGAAAAAAAAGTGAAATTCATTAATAAGTGATCGTGTCAGCCTCAAAGTGTTTAAATGTGACTGTGCATTTATATAGATTTGGTGTTCCCTGTGTGTTTATTCGTCCACTTCGTCGTTGCGTTAGAGAAGAATCAGCAGGAGCTGTAGCAAAATCTGTGAATTAGAATCAATATCACAAGTTTTAAAATAGATCAATTCTTAGAAATCATCCTCTGAAAAAAAAATGACAAGCCTCAAAGTAGCTGTGAGGGTCCGTCCATTAACAGAAAGGTAAGCAATGAATTTATAAATAGACTGTTGCTACTACCAATTTATTGTTTCATTTATTTTTAACTATAAAATGACTTTAAATAGTTAAAGAATTTTTTAAACAAATCTTTTGAGTTAATTTGACTTCTTCTTTAAATAATTTTTGAAATCGATTCGATTTACGACAAACGGCTGAATGTATCGATGGCTATTTTGTTTCAAGGACATATCCGATATCTCCCAGGGAATACACGCAGTATGTTGCGTAAGCATATATCGAAAGAGAAAAAATTCTTTGTGTAAAACGCTAAATTTATATAAATAATAATACATTTTATGCGCTAATCTATCTTTCAAAAATTGCGCAATAAATTCGCATACAATGACGATCATCATCAAGTGAAACGACCTTCAAAGATCCTAATCTGAGAATGAAGACTCATTTTGCACTACTTGCATAGCGCTGTATGATTATTTTTATTGCGAAAAGCCCATTCGTGACATCGCCAGATATTTAAGTGTGGATCAAAACACCCTTAGATGTCTTCCAACATGAACTGACATCGATCTAGATCAGTGGTTAAAAAAAGGTTAATTTTTATGAATAAAAGCTAAAAAATGTTAAAAAGCTAAAATAACGTGGAAATTACAGTTATTACTTTTTGGAACTCTACATGCCGGAGAGGGGAACAAGGATGAATTCAAATCTTTAAAAAATGCGTCTACTTAATAAGAGAGATATCATAGAACATCGCCTTTTCAGAAGATGATGAATATTGTTACATCTACTGAATTTAACGCAATACTGCTTGATTTGATTTATGTATGCCTTCAGAGAGCTGGTAAATAGTACAAAATTGAAGAAAGAAAAAAAATAAACGTTTCAATTTATTCTTTCTCGTGTCCTTCATCTGCTATATGGATTAACTTGTTTTTTAAGTCGTACAAGTAGAAAGATAACCATAGTGCTTTTAGCAAAAACTATAACCAAGAGTTTGTATTTTTGTCTTATAATTTCACACTACCTCACAAAAGCGATAGAATAGCATTTATTTATAGCCATAGTCTCCCCCCACTCATTTCGAGAGCGTTGACAAGAATACGTGGTTATTTCTAGACAGGATGTTTTAATGCTGAAATTTTGGAATACATTACAATGTTTACTAAAACGTCAGTCACTCCCTAGTTCTAAAAATAAGGAAATTGCGAAAAACGCATGTCGAATAAATGGACCGTTCACAAATTAAATAACTGCATCAAAAGTAAATCAGGAGTTTCAATATATCAACACTAAATGATTGCTGAATTTAAGAAGTATAAATCAAATTCAAAGAATTTCCAAGTCTGTATATGTATATATGTATATAGATATATATTTATGTATACTTCATAGGTATAAGAATTGGTTTTTTTTTTTCACAACCCACATGAAGAGGTAAAATCTAAACTAATACAGTCGAATCCCGTTATAACGAACTCCAAGAGACCGGAGAAATCACTTCGTTATAATGAAATTTCGTTATAAAGGAATTTCAGGTTGTTTGCATTGTTCCTAAGCATACTTATTTGAGGGATTAGAAAAGTGTTCGTTAAAGCGAGATTTTCGCTATAATGGTATTCGTTAAAACGGGATTCGACTGTATAGCTTTTATAAAAATACAAATACAAAGGCCGCAATAAACAGAATGCCCAACCAGGTGGCTGAAAAAAGATGCCCATAAAAAATATGGATGTCGAATATATATCTCTAAACTATATCAGAAATACAGCAACCCAATAAAAGCAATAAAAACCAATAATTATGATAAAATATAGATATACTGCCCATGAAAAATTATGGTTGTCTCATCTAAGTATGGATAGCTTCTCGATTTATCCCAGATACACCGAAATGCAAAAGCCATGGCGGCAACGGGCGAATTGCCCAATGACATGGTTGAAAAAAAGGGGGAAAAATGCCTACAGTGAATATGGATGTCTTTTGTATTTATAATACAATTTCCCTAATGAAATAAACAAAGTGATAAACTAAAAACTTTTAAAAAAGAAAAAACAGTGTTTATAAAAAAAATATGGTAATCATCTATGGTTATTTTACTGGCATCTATTCATAAATGCTTATACCTCTTGCAGAGAATCAGTTCTTGGATCTAACGTTGTTGTTGATGTTTGTGGAAAGGATATCATTGTTACAGACGTTAAAGTGAGTTCTTTTAAATAATCATTTTATTTTTGTAGCAATTTTTCTACTTTTGCGCAGAAATTCGGTTTCTGGGTTATTGAAATGCTTCTAAAATACGATGGGATAAATCAAAAATTACATTCCATAATGATCGAATTGTATCTTAACACACACAAAAAAGTATAGAATTGGTTAAAATTTTCATAAGATATGTTGCTTGATAATCGGGGCCGTAACTGGGGGGGGGGGAAGTTGCAGGGGTGGCAACTGCCCCGGGCGGAAAAATTTAGGGGGCGGCAATTTTAGGTGGGAACATAGAACACCGTGTTATAAAATTATCGAATTTTAAAGTTGTGGGGGCGACAAAATAATGTTTATCCCAGGCGGCCGAATCATGTTTGCCCCAGGCGGCAAAATTCCTAGTTACTGCCCTGTTGATAATCTACAGATCAGAAAACCAGCCTCAATTTTACAGCTCCATTTCGATAAAAACATTTTAAGCTAGACGAGGCGAAAGTTCATTGTGCAGGAAAAATCGGGGCATAAATTAAGCTCGAAATGCGAAATGATTGTGAAATCGCCTCGTGTTTCTGTGAGAAAGGAAACATTACGGTGAATTTGTCAGAGACACGAGGGAAAACGAGGGATGCACTTATTTCGTCATTTTGGTGTATGATTAAAGAAATGATTACCTATTTTGAGAGCCTCTTGCTTGTTGTCATGACAAATCGTATCCTTATTGTTAGCCGCCTACATCAAGATTTATGTAATCGCAGTGTCTGACGTTGTTATCAGTCTGCTCTTATAACTGTAATACAGTATATTCATCTTGGAGGCCCGTGTTTAGTTCAGTTTTGCTAGACTTCTCTCCTTCTCTCTTTCTTTTTCAGATTGCGAATTCATTGAAAATTCTCACTATGAGAATTTTAAAAGAAATAGTAAACCTTTTTTGTAGTTCGTATCATATCGAGCCACTAGTCAGGCTTCTGCGATATTATTTGCCATAAAAATCCACTATTCATTGCCGGTTTGTGATGAAAATTTTATCATGATCCATTGGTCATACATATTGCGTTTTTGCAATCAACTATTGGTCTCCTGAATAAATATTAAAAATATATATATTGCTGTATATTACACTTAAACTCTTGGGCTAGTCCTGATGAATTTCACAAGACTTTGAAATAGCATGATAACTGTGAGCAAGGGTACATATCTCCCCCCTCCCCACTTAAAAACAATATTCAACCTACCAACCCTGAAAATCCGGAGATTTTTAAACACCATGCGTAAATATTTGGCTGTTAAAGCTATTCCTGTGGGCTTATATATTTCCCTTCTCTTCTTTATGTACTACTATAGCCAACACATATTTACATACATAGATCTAGTTGTCTATCTGTGTTTCCAGCTAGATTCAATGCAACAAAATTGCAGTTTGCTCCGCGTATCATTCCATCCAACGCCATTAATAGTTAAAATTTTATAGACAAAATATTTTTTTTCGTTGATTCTATAGGCATATGTACTTCTAATTAGAAAAAGATCCAAATAAAGTGTGGGACTCAGATATGCCATTCATGTTACAAAGGGTTGTATAGTTATTAAAATATAAAAACTGAATTATTATACGGACACCCTGTTCTCAAAAACTCAATAACAAAATTGTTGCCCTGTCTCTCCTGAGGCTAACTAATAAAATTCCAAGTGAAACATTCGCTGAGATATCGCCATATTCAAAAATGTGAGAAAAGTTGGGAAAGAACAGCATAAACTAATGAACTTCTTTTCTTCTATATGCACAGTCTTTTTTTTTTCCAATTTTCCTTCAGTTTTGGAATTCAAATATCTCAGTGAATGAGGCGCTTAAAAACGTGAATTTTTTTTTTGTTGGACTCAAGATAAACAGGGCAACAACTTTCTAATTTGGTTTTTGAGGACAAGATGTCCGTATAAAAACGGAATTTTCATACTTTAATAACTTTACAACCCCTTGCAACATGAATGACATATCTGAGTTCTACACAAAATTTGGATACTTTTTTTAAATGGAGGTTTGCCTTTAGAATCAACGGTTCGCCAATGAAATGCGGCAAGGGGAATTGTGGAATCCCCCGTATAATGCGCACCAGGACATGTTTCGATGTATGAGATTCCAGATGAAAAAGTGTTCATTGGATTGAAACGCAGTTCAAGTCAACTTTTTATGCATTTTTTGAGCTAACGCACAGTGGCAACTGCTACCGAAAAAGTGTCTCGTTAACAAAGTAGGAAAGTCAACGTAAAGGTCAAGAGAGTTAGAAACACAAAAAGTTTGGCCATATTCCAATATGCATCACTCCCCTGAAACTTCTTTGTTCTAGTAACCGAGTCTTTTAAATTAGAGCTGTTGATTATTTATTACTAGACTGTCTGGGGGATTTATAAAATATACATTGTACTTATGGATATCTTTTCCAACAAATATTCATATTAATTCACAAATATGGTTATATGTATATATATATATATATATATGTATATAACCTTCCAGATTATCCGATAAAGTTTTCAACGGATTTGAAACAGAAATAATTTTTGTTCAAGTTCAGAGATTATATTGGAGGTCAGAGCCGTCTTTAGGGGTTTGCGACACGTGTGGTCGCACCGGAAAAATATCTATAAATTAAATTTTTAATAAATGGTGAAACATGGGCTTTCTATTTCTTAATTATTTTCAACAAAGAAAATAAAAATATATATATGTTAGGGAAACTTATTCGTCTCGCGAAGGAGACTCCATCACCCAGGGTGAATAAATGCATTTTTGTTTCTGGTTGTGAGACAAAAGGACTCATAGCTCCAAATCAAACCGGGAGAATTAATTCTGAATTTTTATAATAGGTGTTGCTATTTTTATTTTTAAAAATTATTTTTATTATTTTTAATTCATCAATCCTAAATTTTCTATCAGTTCTCACATTATTTCTTTCATTGGGTTCTTATTTTCATTAGTTTTCGAATTATTTCTTTCATTAGTTTGAAATTTTCTTCCGTTCTGAATTTTTATCGATTCAAAATTTTCATTAAAAATTTTTTATGCTAATTTACATGTATAAACTGTGTGCGCATACATGTATTTTTTTTCTTTGGGTGTTTTTCAGCATTTCTGTATGCCCTGTAATAATGAATGAATTTTTGGATGCCGATTCCGCCCTCCCCCGAAAAATATATATACATAAAATATGCCCCGAAATTGTCAAGACGCGTACTTGGCCCCGCAATTATTTTCGTACCGGGCCGATTATAAACAATCCCTACATTTCTAGCGACATTGTAGAAATTTACCGCATCGTGATTGGCCGAAATGAGTGATGAACCATTACATCACTCACGATGAAATTTTTGCTCTGGCGACGTTTAACAATAAATATATTTAATTGTGCACATGTTGTTGTAATGAGCCAAAGAATTCCATGTGAATATCCCTCTCAAAGGTAACAATTCTAGTCACATTAAGACGATTTTCTCCGATCACAATTTTAATAGCATTGTCAGTGTTACCAAAATATGTTCATTGGTGAGTTGGATTTGAGTGTTTCATTCCCATTTGTTTCGTCTACATCCTCGAATCTAATATATTTTGTCATTTCAACTATGTCGTGACTTTAATTGGCAAGTTTATTTTCGCATTTAAAATCATTAAAGGACAAATTTTACGAGTTGCGATTTTTAAAATCAGCTTTCCAAAATCATGTTACAGAATATACAGGGTGCATCGCTAACAACACGCACTGAAAATTACTGGTATACCTTTGATTCTAGAGGCATACCTGTAATTAGAAAAGTACCCAAATAATGTGTGGACCTCAGATAAATTATTCATATTGCAAGGGGTTGTACAACTATTAGAATATATATAGAAAAATTAACTTTCTATACGGACACCCTGTACTCAAAACCCCAATTAGAAAGTTCTTGCCCTGTCTCTCCTGAGGCCAACAAAATAATAATAAATTCAACAAATAATAACAAATAATTCCACGTTTCTAAATGGATGCTACGTTTCTAAGTGGATTATTTGCTGAGATATTTGAGTTCAAAAAATGGAGAAAGGTTGAGAAAAAAACAACATAAATGCGGGTAAAACGCGTTTTACTCCCATTTATCAACCCCCTTGCAATACGAATTACTTATCTGAGGTCCACACGTTATTTGGAAATTTTTTCTAATTGGAAGTATGCCTCTAAGATCAGCGGTTCGCCAGTACGGGCTGTTAGATATGCACTCTATATAATTCTGATTAATTGAAAAAGTATTCATAACATATGTATTTACAATAAGTTACCATTTCAGAGAAAATTCAAAATCTTACAGTGTTTTACATGCACTCAACGAGATTTAATGCCTAGTAGATTCTTCAGGGTGGTCCAGAAGTCTGGATCTGTTTTGAAAAATATATTTAAAAGATATTTAAATAGATTTTGATTAAAGATAGAAACAAACGGCTTAAAAAAAGTAGAAAAAAAACAAAAAAAAAGAGAACATTTCAAAGTTTTTTTATCTACGTTTAGTGACGTAGAGGATGGGAAGTCTATATAACATTTCTTGCCATGTTATTTGTAACGTGACGTAAAGGCCGAAACACACTACACTGACGTGATGTGATTTCACGTCATGTCAGAGATTTTGTGAATTCTGATTTGTGTGAATTTTGTGGCGAGGGAATTTCACGTAGAAAATGGAATTTTAAAAAAAACTGAAACCATCTCTTTCAAATGATTTAAGACGTTTGTCTATCTTTAACAGCTATTTTTTATAAATCATATCTACCACTCAGAATTTAATTCAAGTACAAATACGAAAAAAAAAAAAAAATTTTTAATTAAAATGTTTAGTGGCAACAGTCTAACAGAAATAAAATCAATAAATTATTAAAAAAATAATTTTTTTAATGAGAATTGTAACATCCATGTTGCAAATAACTGGACAAGAAATGCTATACAGGGTGTTCTCTGTTAATGGACCGACAAACTCAGAGGGTTCTTAGTAGGCATCAAGAGAAACAAAAATTGCAATGGAACATGGTGTCGCAGACCACGTTGAGAGGGTGAAAATCGCTTAATGGTTAATCCGGCTCTGCCCAAGGTAGACATTTTTAATAAATAAATAAAAAAAATTGAAACTTTCTCGTTCAAATTTTTTACCGTTTGTCTCTATCTTTGAAAATAGCTCTTTATAATTTTTATTTTCAAAACAGGTCCACACAGACTTCTGGACCACGCTGTATTTCTGGTTGGTGTAGTTGCGTTAAATTAAAGTTTTTTGATCTTTTGATTATAAGACCGATAGAAAAATGAACCTAAATAATTGAAATGCATTTGAATACTTCAATACAACTAATTCGATTCTGTAAGTTGAATTGTATAATTTATATCTGGAAAGATTCACAAGAAGAACAGCTTTGTGAAATCTGTCATTCACACCTAGTGTTAGTCATAAATAGTAGATAGTGTTGTTCAAGTGTACAATACCGTGAAGTGTTCGAGATAAGGGAAGTTGTTGATGTGTGATATGAGGAAACTTAAAAGTTGTGTCCACTAAAAGTGAAAATAAGTGGCACCGGGTCCAGAAGAGGATTAGGAAAATGCAATTTGTCTCCATTACAAAATGTCTATATTCAAAAGGAAGTAAATGTCTCCACTTCGTTTTTTATGTCTGCTTGTTCTCGTGCATAAGCCGTTGTCTGATAGGCATGAGTCAGCAAGCAAGAGTAGGGGGAGATGAAGTTGAATAGAAAGCTTCCAGATGGCACACAGCCAAACTAACAAGAGGGTGAGAAAAGGGGATCCACTCTAATTTTGGACTCTTTCTCTGCATGTGAGTATGAGCGCGAGGGTATTTGTAAGGGATGAGTTTCTTGGCGAATCCCTGGAACGTCTAACGGAAATGCATCTTAAAATAAAGGATGTCAGATCACGTGGCCGAAGACATATTCCTTGCTGAACTAGTATTGTTTCCGAATGCTACAGTTTATTCCTATTTTATGATCATTTTTCTCTCTATCTCTCCCCCTTCTTCACTAGTTCAATGACCCAAAAGAAAAAGTAAACACGATTCTCATGAAAATGCAGAGCATCCATAAATTAAGCAATTACATATATCTGACCAAAATGAAATGTCAACTGGAACTGATGGGCAGTAAAATATTTCAAGTATCTGAAAAGGCTTTAATTTTTTTAAGATGGTTGAAAAGATGGTGTAAATTTTCTTTTATAACCCAAAATTGTATTTGAAGGAACTGGTTCGTGTGTGCGGTAAATATTTTTACAGTAATGTTTTTCCAAAAAAGGTAAACTGATTAAAGCAGGGTAACATAAGAATACTGTGAATACGTCATACACTGAATGTCCATAAGAAACGCCGTGTTATTCCCAATTACAATTATTAATACGTACTGTATAAGTACAATCTACGTATGCAGGGTGTATACTATCGACCACTCAATAATTATGCACGTGATTCCGTGTGAAAAACTAATCTAGAAAAGGGTTTTTCATTTTAAGAATCAGGAGAATATTTAGGGAATTATAACCTTTTTGAATTTTTGTGACGTGTCAGTTTTGTACATGAACGGAGATACGGGGGGGGGGGCATGGGAGGGCAATGCCCCCTCACCAGCGTCAAAGGTAAAGCCGACCGATCTAATATATTTGAGTATATATTAATTGACATCATCATCATCATCATGGTCCCCCACAGCAATCATCTACCCCTCCCAGAATTTCAAGTCTATCTCCGGCTATGGTTTTGCAACGGTCAGTTATGCGCCAAAACACTCAGCGAAAGTAAATATCTCTCCCAACAGAGGGTTCCAGCTTTTTGAAAACGAACCGAAATATTAAATCCCGTTAGGGGTCATTCAAGTATTACGTCAGCATCGATGGGGGGAGGGGTTTTCCGATTTGCTGGCTTTTGATGGCAAGGGGGAAGGTGGGTTTGGATGATGCTTACGTCATCAACCACCCTTTATGAAGATATGAAATATTCTTAATGGCACCTTATTCGGTGCGCCAAAAACGGGAAAAACCTTTCGATAGTTATTGGGCACCTGAACTAACATTTTACCTATTGATAAGTCCCCTACAGGTCTTGGTCAATTCGTCACGCTCAACTTGTCGCGGGACAATTCGTCGAGTTCAATTTGTCGCAGCGTCAATTCGTTGTGCTACAAACTTGTCGCGGTACAAAGTTGTAGCGAAGTAATTTCGATGAAAATTCGTCGCGTCAAATTTGAATTGCTTTAAAATTCATGTTTGTTGTGATCTTATAAATAGGGTAGTTGCTTTAGGCGTAAAAAATAAAAATAATTTTTTTTTCTCATTTATTGGAAATGTTCTCCCTTTCCATCTTTATTTTAATTTTTAACAAATAAAGGAAAGTATTCATTAAAGTCATCGAGGGACATTGGAACGTACACCAAGATAATAAATTGGGATCCAATAAATTTTTAAAATTTAATTTTCACCATATAAGCCGCATTTCCTTCGGGATTTCCATTTCTCGCAGTGAGGGGCGTTGGGGAGCTCACCCAAATAATAAATTGAGATCAAATAAATTTTTTAAATTTAATTTCCACCGTATAAGCCGCGCTTCCCGCTTTCTGTAGGGATTTCCATTTCTTGCAGTGAGGGGCGTTGGGGGTGCACATCGAGATAATAAATTGCGACCAATGTGCCCCCCCCCCCAGCACGATTTCCGTACTTCACTATTAAATGTATCCATGCAGAGAATATATCTTTAAGGAATTTTTTTATCGACAATGTATCTAAGTTTTATGTGTAACAGCTGCGAAAAGTCTTATTTTCAAATTATTTTTTTGCAATGCAATGTACATTTCAAATCATTTTGTATTATCACACCGAAATAATATTCAAACACTCCGACCATAGGCGCCAGAAACTGGGGGCTGATGCCATTTGAGCCCCCCTCCCACTCACTCCAATAACTCATGAATATACAATGCAATGCACCATTTCGCCTCCTGAGTACGGGTTTGAGTCCCTTATATACGGAATGAATGGCGATTTTCAGCACCCCCTCCTTCCTCAATGTTTCCTTATGTCGGCACCTTTGACTGGCTAAGAGTGCCATAAGTGTTTAGAACTTGTGGGTTCTTGTCTTGATCTTGAAGTGGGAAATTTTGATTTCTGAATCATTTCTTTGGGCGCTCATACCCATTCCATAAAGTACCCTGGGCACCCACAGCATCCCTGTCTCTGACAACACTGCAAATGTCAATCGATTTTTGATTTTTTTTTTTCCAACTCTAAAGTAACGACTCTCAAGTAAAAAGAATGAAATCAGACTTTTAATTAGCCCATTGTGTATGTAACTTCATGTACATGGCACTCATACGGCTACAGTCAACGATTAGGAAAAATGTATTCTTACAACACAAGTGAATTAACATTAACAGACAATATAAGATTATATTCAGAGGTATATTTCCTGGGTGGAGAGGGGACACGCGGACTTTATCCCAAGATGACAAGTGAAAGGGCGTAACCAAAATTGAGTAATTGGTTATCAAGAATATGAATTAGAAAGGAAGAAGGGAGGCAAGGTTTGAATAACCCACAGGGGTGGGAAAACTATAAATCCACCTCTGATTATAGCCTACATTTATTAGGATAATTTTAATAATAAAAACAATTATACATATAAATTATAAACACTCCACAATATCTAAACCTTTATTTATTTTCAGTGCCTTCGAGTAACATTTTATTTAAACACCTTATCTAACATGAATATCACAATAAAAAGCCAGATGTTGATTAATAGAATAACAAGTGATGCTATTTTAAACTATCATACATATTTTTTTAACGATATGTAGGACAAGATTTCAATTTATTGCAATTTAAATTGAATTCAAACAATTTAATTTAAAAAGTACTATATTATTTTTTGTCATCCGTATAATCTGTATCTCAATTTTGTGATACAACTCAATGAAAACTCAAATAAAGAAAATTAATAATAGTTAATAAAATTAATAATTAATAATAAAAATTAATAATAGTTAATAAAATTAATAATTAATAATAAAAATTAATAATTAATAATAAAAATTAATAATTAATAATAAAAATTAATAATAAAATTAATAATTCATTCAATTGCATTAAAAGTTTTTCTAATTTCGGAACATGAATTATGGGGGAAAAACGTTTAACACACACGCAAACCTACATATCATTTCCACGTTCGGTTTTGCAATATTCCACGTTTTTGCCAACAGAAATATGTAGACCAAGCACACCAACCTTGTACCAAAAGCTTAGACGCTAATGAAAACTATGTGAAAATATTCAAACAAGCCAGCCAAAGATATGCGATTGATTATAAACATAAGATTAATGTTTATATTATATCTATGCGACTGACCCATAGTCGTCTTTCTTATTGGTGATTACATGGAATTTTTGTCGGTGCTCATCCTGTGGGCAATATGAAAACTTCATCGAATCGTCATTCATAAGCACTGTACATTTCTACCCTTGATCTGCGCCCAACTCCTTTCGCTGTGAGAAATAGAAATCCCAACAAAAGCGGGAAGTGCGGCTTATACGGTGAAAATTAAATATTAATTTAATTGAATTATTAATTAATTAAATAGTTCAGGTTCTTATGGAGATACTGTAATGGTAAATGTTGGTGACTCTCGGGGGGGGGGGAAACTCTCGAGCCCATGGGGCAGATAGAAATTTACCGTTAAAGATAGGCTCACTGTAATTTGGGGAATCATACAAACCGAAATTTTTCCACATGATATTGAAATTTTATCATAGCAAAAATCAATTATTTAACATTTCAAATTTTTATAACTGAATTTTCAAATAAAATAAAAATTTTTATATGCAGTTAAATTTTTTAATGTAATTGATATTGTAATTTTAATTTCGATGACTTTTCAGCATTGACACAAAATAATTATTTTCAGTTATCTGCGTGTACACTTTTGTTCATGTTTTTTATTTCACGTGTAAGACAAAAACCCACATACAAGCTCGCGTGGAACATGTACAGTGAAGAATCGACGGTTCGACGAATTGACACGGCGACAAATTTGTACCGCGACGAATTGACACTGCGACAAACTTGTACCGCGACAAATTGGCACAGCGACGAATTTGTACCGCGACAAATTGAGGCGCGACGAGTTGAACGCGACAAGTTGAGTGCGACAAATTGACCGGCTACGGCCCCCACTTTAATGATATCTCAATGTTTCACGGATCCTTCACGTGCTCTGGAACTGGGCCACGCATCACTCAAGCGATCTCTAAATGCGCCACGGATCGTTTAAGTGTTCTGTAACTGTGTCGCGAGTTACTTAGGTGATTAAGTTACTTGAGTTACTTCAGTGACCTGAAAATGTGCCACGGGCCACTTAAGTGCTCTGGAATTGTGCCACGGGTCATTTAAGCGATTTATAAAAATGTGCCGCTAAGTTCATTTTTACAAAATTAGGTTTGAATGGAGCAAGCCACATCAGATAACCTTCAGGGCCACATTTGGTCTGCGAGTCAAGGGTTTACCATATATGTCTTAAAGGGTGGGTCGCAATGAATTTTTTAAAGAGAAATTTTGAGTTCTTACCCTTCAAATAGCATTGAAATTAACAGAAATCGATTACAATAGCATATAAAGGTATTTTCTTTCAAAATTTTAATTTTTTAAAAAGTATTTTTTGAATTAAAAAAATATTTTTTTTTTTCGTCAGGGCGTCGTTAACTTCAGAAAATGACCCCATGGGACGGTAGAAAGAGGTAGACGGCTTCTTTCTCAGCATAACATTACTAATGCCTCTACTTCAGCGCCCCACGCTACAGTGCGTGAAATAAGAAAAGCAGGGGCGTGTCCCCAGTGGTGTAGATGGTAACCTGCTTACCCGGTATGCAAGAGGGCCTAAGTTCGGGGCCCGGCGAAGACCCGATGATTTTTTTAACGAGTTCACCTCGTCATAACTCTAGAAATATCTGTTTCCTTGATATCTCGGACTTGGAAAAAAGCCGTCTATCTCTCTGGATTTGTTAGACTTCATGACAATTTGCAACTGTGATCGATTTCATTCAACAAGCTTATTGTGTTAATCAAGTTGATTGTGTTTCAGAATTACAATCAAAAGCCGTGGAGCAACCGTGGCCCCCAGATCTAGGGAAGGGCCCCTAGACAGGGATCTTTGGCGGACCCTAGAGCCAGTCCATTCACGGGCCTTTCTATAGTGAATTTATTTCTTCCACTAATTTATAAATTTATATAAATTTATAGTTTTATGTACAGGCATTTTCCATCATTTCTGTGCAGTCTGTGATTATGTATGCTTTTGCGGAGGCCGATTTCTCCCGTTCCCCGGACAAAATAATATAAAATCGAAGCTCAAAGGAGCCCCAAAACCCCAAAAAAAGTTTGGCCCCGGGCTTCCTAACTTATAGGGACGTTCTAGTTCTTCTCCAGTGGTGGAGGTTAAATCTACGTGAAGGGAGGCCAATCAAAACAATAATTTCACGCGAAATCGGGTAAGGTTTCCTCAACGTTACCACGGTAACGCAGTCACGAGATCGCATTTTCTGTTCCGACGTCTTAAATCTTCACTTCTATTGCTCTACTGTTACTACTGTAGGAAGATTCGTTATTTTACTATTAGCGGAATATACGAATCACCGCTGGGGTGGGGGGGGGGGGGTTTCTAAACCATATCTTTTGCGTCGGCTTCAAAACCCTTAATATTTTGGGACATTTTCTTCGTCTATTGTTCATTATTATTTAATATCATCCACCAGAGTCAACATGATGTCGTGAAACAAGTCTATTTCTGCCATAGAACGATAACAATATATATAACGAGGGGGGAATAGATGCTTTTTTACTTTCTTGCGATAGTCGAGCCCTGGCAGTAAAACGATTTTAACGATTATGTATCCATACATGGACTATTTGAGACAGCAAACGCGATGTTTCATATATTGTTTTTTCTCTTTTCGTTCAATATTGGTTCATTTGCCAAGTGTACCAATGTTGTACAAATCAGGCCTTTTGCATGCTTTTTTGATGAACAAACCATAATTTTTTTTTTTAAATCATTTACAGCACTTAAACCTTTGAGCGGCATAGCAGAAATCACTACCGCCCCCCCCCTCTCCCAAAGAATACCACGTCTTTTTTTTTAAGAAATCAGCTTTTTATTCAGCTTTTTATAGCAGTGTAGGGAAAAGTGTTTCATTGAGAAATCAACTTTAAAAAATAGTGTACATATAGGGGCTTGTTAATGCTGAAATAAGAGGCTTC
This sequence comes from Pholcus phalangioides, assembly GCF_987345545.1. Taxonomy (NCBI): domain Eukaryota; kingdom Metazoa; phylum Arthropoda; class Arachnida; order Araneae; family Pholcidae; genus Pholcus; species Pholcus phalangioides. The sequence goes on along the minus strand of NW_028301600.1, from coordinate 39,876,226 downwards.
TAAGGAGGAGAGATATCTCGTCAATGCCACCTAAAGTGTTAATTGAATCTTTAATACTCAAACAGAATTACTAAAATATTTTTTATTTACATTTTAATAGCTATGGAGGCAAGTAATAAAAAGCACATATTATGTTATTAAAATGGAAGTATTTTCAATAAAAACGATATTTTTCTCATAATTCGATTTTCAAATTAAAATTATATTTTCAACAACTAAGGATTGATTTTCTGGATCCGTGATTGTGTAAAGGTTTGCATCATATTTCAGGGTAATGATTATGGACCTATAAATGTTTTCAGCGTTGAGTTTAATCGCCTTTGTTTTGCATCAAGGAGAGTATAGCATTCTATACATGAAATAACTCTTAAATTGTGTTGCCCTTCTCGAAATAGAGATTCAAAGGAAAAGTTAAAATAATTTCAACAAAAATCGTGTTATTTCCATTCTACCATCACGGTAGTCAACTAAAATGACTGGCTCAAAAAAAATTATTTCTAAGAGTATTCCACAAAAATGTGAAACTCGGATATACAGTATACAATATTCTGTATTCAATCATCTGTAATAATCTCGTATTCAAAATAAAGTCATCATTTCGGACATGGGTGTAAATATAACCCTAGAGTTATAAAAAAGCTGAAAAATTAGGATTTTTAGATTTTAGAAAAAGGAAATAAATATGTACATTTGCTTGTTTAAATCATAAAATTTAAAATAAATCTAACAAAATTAGCTCACAAATAATTTGCATCCATTTCTTTGGTCACTGATCTTGCGTACAACCTCTCATATACTTGATCTTGCGTACAACCTATCTTTGAATACATGCATTCACACGTGTAAAAAATGATTTTGGTTTTTTTAAGATATGGGAAATTTTGTGGTTTATAAAATGAATAATTTTGCAAAGCTAAAAATATATGTGAAGAAAATGAGAAATATGCTCATGTATATGTTACGGGCAAAGTCCGAAATCGGTCAGTTCGTGAACATTGGCCGAAAGTGTCTGGAGATATCTATTATATCGATATCAATCTTAAGACGGGCTCTCAAACTGTGCGCCACGGTGCCCTGGTGTGTCATGGAGCGGCAGTACGACAAATGTTTTTCGACGAAATCTTTGATTAAACTGCTCTGGGAAGCCGCGGATGGGACTGGAGTATGCTATAAGGTTTTGGAGACCATACCTACAGAGGGACATAGACTTGGTTGAAGGGGTGCAGAGAAGAGCTACGCGTGTCCTTATTGGCACACGGGGCTCGAAGTGTTCAAAATTTTCAACGGGATGGATAAGATGGACCATGAACTTTTAGTACACCGCCAATCGACTACTTTTACAAGGGGACACCAGTATCGATTGGTAAGGGACAATGCGAGATTATGGTGTCGCAGGGAATTTTTCTCTAATAGGGTTGTTAATAAATGGAATAGCTTACCCCCGGAGGTAGTTAATTGTAACACAATTGACAGGTTTAAAAAGAAATACGATAAATATGTTGGGGTAAATCGAGAAGCTATCCATACTTAGAATAAGACAACCATAATATTCTTTATGGACATTGTATAATATTTTATGTATATATAGTTTATAATTTTTGTTAATTGCATTTTTAATTGGGTTGCTGTATTTTTGAAATATATGACATCCATATTTGTTGTGGTCATCTTTTTCTCAGGCACCTCGTTGGGCATTTTGCCTGTTAAGGCCTTGCATTTGTATTTGTATGGATATGCGATCAATCAACTATTCAGTAGTAAATTGATCAAGCTAACAAAATCATTAGTACAATGGTGTTCGATTGCGGAGTCTTCTATACAGGGTGCATAGGTAATGGTACGCACTGCAAACTACTGGCAAACTATTGGCAAACCGCTGATTTTAGAGGCATACTTCCAGTTAGAAAAAGTATTCAAATAACGTGTAGACCTCACTGATAAGTTATTCATATTGCAAGGGGTTGTATAGTTATTAAAAAAAATAACTTTTTATATGGATACCCTGTGCATAAAATCTAATTATATGTTGTTGCCCTGTTGCTCCTGTTATCAGCAAAAAAATTCCTTGTTTCTAAGTGGAATATGCATTGAGATATTGAAATTCGAAAAACGGAGGAAATTTAAGAAAAAACAGCGTTAAATGCGGGTAAAACGGTTTATCCGCATTTAACGCTGTTTTTCCCAAATTTCCTCCGTTTTTCGAATTCGAATATCTCAATGAATATTGCACTTAAAAACATGGAATTTTTTTGTTGGCATCAGGAGAGACAGGGCAACAACTTTCTAACTGGGTTGTAGGGGACTGTATAGAAAAGTTAATATTTTTATTTTAATAACTATACAACCCCTTACAATATGAATAACTTATCTGAGGTCTACACGTTATTTGAATAATTTTCTAATTGGAAGTATGACTTAACGGTTCGCTAATAGAATGCCATACCCCCTGTTTGCTATGCACCATGTATATATTCCAATATGAGAGCTGAAGGGTTAAAAGGGAAACATTATTATATAGGAATCACTGAAATTAAAGTATCTTAAAGAATCTTTCAGTTAAACTCTTCCAGTTTTATTATAGAATAACTCCAAAAATTTCACTTTAATCGTCTCTTTAGCAAAACAGACATGTACCTATCACAACAGTCTGAAGCATGGACCAAAATTTTTAGCAGTTATGAATTTTTCCAACATCTTGCAATAAGAATCACTTATCTGAGTTCTACACGTTATTTGGATACTTTTTCTAATTGGAAATATGCCTTTAGGATCAACGGTTCTCCAGTAGTTTGCGGTGCGTGCTGTTAGCTATGCACCCTGTATATACTAATACAGGTATTTTTCACGTGACGATGAAAAATGTTGGTTGATTTCAGTGTCAAGCTAAGGTGACTGCAATCAGCCGTGTTCTTCTCTTTTCTGTCTGTTGGAAATATATTATTAGAACAACATTAAATCATTGATTTTAGAATTAGAAATTGCAATGGAGGATGGGAAGATAAGATCGTTGAGGAAAAATTGTGCGTAAATTTTTAGCCACTGTCATAGAACGATCCCTTCCTTAATGTGTCTGGGCCTTTTTTCAATGGAACTTTTAGAAAAAAAGGTAATTGAAAGTATATAAACACGCTTTCAGACTTTCGCACACGAAATATTCTGATAAGAAATCCTTTCGGGTTTTTTTATTTATTTTGGTATACAGAAAACCTTGAATTAGAGAACTTCCTTGTTTGAATCAAAACCCCAGTGGATTGATCGATGCTTTCTTTTCTATGTTTTTGTTGCTACTTTTTATTTTTAGTTTATTTATTTTCTTTACCATTCATTTATTATTTTATTATTTTTCTTTTGGGATTGCAGTGTGGATTAAATTTCCTTCTTGGTGTTAAAGGGCTTCATTATGGCGAAGTGTTTGATGCTTTTCCCTTCTTTTTTTAACAACTGTAAAGTAGAATTGCATACGAACACAACGAAATAAGATATTTCGAAGAGTCTTATGGATGGAATAGTTTTGTTAGTAGTAAAGGTTGGAACTAAGCGTTCTCGAGTTTCAGCGAAATAGAAAGTCATTTGAACAGGCGCTATTTGGTTATTGCTATTTTTATTTTATTTCATTTCAGTTATTTTGTGACTGTAAGCACATTGATTTTTGAAAATTTTCAAATAATTTAATACCTTGTTTTTTCAATCTGGATAGCCCCATTATACATAATAACTTACTGTGCATAAACCATGGTGGCGTATAATATTCAGATACAAATTTTGCTAGATCGAGAAAAAAATATTATCGTATAGTCCTTAGCGATGTGTATAACCCACATGTAAAAATTTTATTCATCAGTAATAAAATCATAAAAACAGGAAGAGGTCGTTTGTCTCGTTTTTGTGGAAAAAATATCGATTTTTCTACTCATATCATCTATAAATCTTCGAATAATTTATTTTACAATTTAGTTCTGAAAATATTTATTTCTATTACAACCTCAGAAGAAAAACATAAGACACGGGAGCGCATCTTACACACCAAGAAATTCCGGTATTTTTTTGACGTATAAAATCCGCGGATTAGACGCAGAAAAATAAAAATACGGAAGCTTTATATTTTCATGTAGTACGTGTTTGAAACATGTAGGATTGTATCAAAAATGTCACTTTGAGGAAAGTTTGAATTCCGGATGGTATTTGAACAAGTGACGAGGACAAGAATAATTGATCGAAAACACCAAAATGTATTTTCTTAGTTACCGGTGAACGTCAAGTATAAGTTAATGCTCAGGCATAAAATATTATTGTAAATATTCAATACTTCTACAGGTATTATGGAGATGGTGGCAAATATTGTGGGGGTCTTTGGGCCCATGGGCCGGATACAAGTTTATGTCTATGAATTGAATAATTTCTTGGATGCGTATAACGTATAAAAGATTTTCGGGAAAAACTGGGAAAGGCCTGTAAAAAAATGCCTTTTTTTACAAGTTATGTCAACATCGGAAACGAATTATTTCAATTTTTCTAGGTTTTATTTCACAAATTTACATCTTGAGCAGTCACAAATCTCATTTACTCTGTTAGAAAGGGAAAAAAGAAAACTTTTCCTCATAAACTTTTCTCTTATCCAATTAACGGTACAGCGTGGGTTATTATATTGAAGGATGATTCATTAAAATGAGAAAAATAATGCGTGATTATTAATAATTAAATTATGACGGCCGGGTTTAAGAATTCAACGTTATGTTCCCGACAAGACTGCGTAAGTGTATGCAAACAAATGCTTCTTTGTGCGACCTTAAAATGTAGGACAAATGCTCATGTGCGACGGAATGTCTGCAAGGACATTACACATTTTTTTTCTGGTTTAGACAAAACAAACTGCTGAGCTTCCCTTTTTTCGCTCATGGATAGTTTAAACTTGCACTCGAGTCTGACTGGCAAAATGCCTAGATAAGTCGAGTCGAATTTCTTTTCTCCCACAGGGAAAAGTCACGCGTACTTGTTATTGTTAATTCAAAAATAAGTTTTTGAAAATTGTTTTAGTTTGATTATTGTTAAACAAAATATTTATTCATATTTCCAAAAACATGGCAAAAACCTGACATTTTTTACTAGAGAACCGTTACGTTATCTCTCAAGTAATTTTTTGGATTCATTAGCGTGTCAGTTTCAATGTTGATTAATAAACTTTTATTTTTAAAAACATTTTTTTTTAATGTACATCATGGAATGTGAATAATTTCTTTGTCAGGTGCCTCCAAACCGTGACTGCGACCATCGAGTTCGAGTACATAGGTTTACATTTGATTATGGATTCTGGTCTGTTGATCCCTCGTCAACTAAATGCGCTTCTCAAAAAACGGTAAGAAATAGTGTAACGGAGTAAAAAAAAATGAAAAAAGAACCTTCTACTGCTTCATTGTGGTGCATATATGATTAAAAAAAATTCTCCACTAAACTAATAATGCTCCCATTATCTTGAATAGATATCGAAGTTATTACCTATAAAACCGAAATTATGTCATTGTCGTTTCGATCTCTTTTTCTTAGTTATGAAATGTGAAGTATTAAAATAAACAATGCGGAGGAATGTAATTGTAAACTATTGTCCCATGTGCTCAAATCATGATAAGCAAATAGAAAAAATAAATAAAGTTCGAACTGTGAATCTCATGATATGAGCGATAACCTCGAACTCACACATCGCTTTTTTATCTCTAAGTTCTATCAAGATACCTGATTAGGCTGTCGTAACTTATTTGATTGGTAAAGTGAAAAAAAAAACTCCACAGATAGATTTAATATAATAAGCCAGTTGAAAAAGTATTGATCCAATTAAAATTAATTAACTTGAACGCAAAACGGGCCCTTTAAAGTGATGGAAAGTGTTAAACTACAGACATACTACAGTACACTGGTGTAAGAAATTAAGAGAATTTGCAGACTCGGTCGATTATCTCTAGAACTACTGTACCGATTTTAATGAGATTTGATATGTACATACATTGATACAATACAAAACAAATAACCATTCAACAATAGTAATACACACGCATGATCGTGCGTAACACTCGTTGGAGTCGGAAGGTATGAAACAGCGGTTGCAGAATAAGCAAAAAAATGGGTTAATAGATGGGTTAATAGGGGGTATGGTCCCCTCTTACAGATATACAGGTCTCGCAGCGTGATTTCATACTTGAAATAAGGCAGTTTATCATTTCCTGTGGCAATTCGTCCCACTCGTTTAGCAGCAACGCTGTTTTCATTCCCTGGATGGTTCCCGGAGGGGGGTTGCGAGTTGCAATTGCCCTCCCCAGAGCGTCCCAGACATGCTCTATAGGGTTAAGGTCTGGAGATCTGGCTGGCCAATCCATCCGGCGAATATCCTCACTCTCTAGAAAATCGACGAGCAGAAGAGCTCTATGTGGCCTCGCGTTATCGTCCATTAAAATGAACTCAGAGCCAACTGCACCCCTGAAAAGGCGAACATAGGGCTCCAAGACCTCATCCCTATACCTCACACCAGTCACAGTGCCTCTTTCAAAGACATGGAGAGGTGTTTGCGGCCATTCAACATGATGCCTGCCCAGACCATTAAACCTCCTCCGCCATAATGGTCGATTTCGCGGACATTGGAGGGTAGGTAGCGGGTCCCTGGTTCTCTCCATATTAACGTACCTATATATATTTTATGAATGTAAAAAAAAATTTGTTTAATTACAAAATATGACGGATAAATCTTTATCACTAGACAAGAAATTCATGCACGTATAATATTTGTCAATCGCGAATTCGAACAATTCTACGAATTAAAATTGAAAATCTTGTAAATAAAGGAAATGTGATTTTTTTTAGCCTCCAAGTTACAGATTTTGTTACGAGAACTAACGATATGAAAGAACGAAAAATTCTGTTGAGTCACTGATGCTAAATTTCTTATAGGTATATGAAGAATTCGGAAGGGTCGTTTTGAATACTCTTCTCGAAGGTTATAATTCATGCGTTATAGCGTACGGACCTAGTGGATCGGGAAAAACATACACTATGATGGGAACTAAGGTAAAATTTACAGATTGTGGAAATTCTCAATGAAAAATTACTTAAAATTTATTTCTGTGCTAATATATATAAAAAAAGTGCAATAATTCATTTCATCAACTGTAATGAAATAGAATAATCACACAAATAACTGGTAATATTATCAGTCTTGTCCAATACAAAGGAATTTGAAAAAATACTTTACGACTTCGGCAGTGGAACTCTTCTTGCAACGAATACCCCGTCTTTTGTGGTCATATTAAATTCCCCAGCAAAATTACATTGGCAGTAAACAAATATCAAACCTTCGTTTTACGATCACTCTTGGACACGATCATGGAATACATTTTCAATTTTTTTTTCATCACAGTAAAATTTATTCCTGTGTGGACTTTTTTTTGTGATTCATTTAGCTTCGTATGCACTCGAAATTCGCATCGATGCATACGTAAAAATAGATAACGTATAATTTTTTTCTAATTTCAAATTAAAAAAAAAGGCTATTTAACAGAAATTTTATTGTGCTAAAACAAATTTTATTTAGTAAATGTGAGTATTTGTTTTTCAAATTGTGTTTATACGACTGCATTTTTTATAGAAACTGCCAAAATTGATACGAAACAGTTTGGCTCAGGTATATGTGCACTATAGTTTCAATTTTTTCATAAACCGTTTTTTTTTTCAGGAGGAAAATGGCCTGACTCCCAGAATTTGTGAGGTACTATTATAATTTTTTTGCAATTTACAAATATTAACTTGCTTAAAGTTGATAATCAACAAACCAGCTATTTTCGTACCGTTATTTGTAAGTGTACCAAAATTATTTTATTCTATGTTATTCTATGTGTGAAGACCTTTATAATGCGATATTATAATGTATGAAGTATTATGAAATTTAAAAAAGATTAATAATTCACTCTTCTCTAGTCTATTGTTAAATTTTCTAGGGACTGTTCAAAAAATTGACGGACCAGGCAGACAATCATTTACCTTTTCAAATAGACATAAGGTAAGTTTTAAAAAAGTAGTAAATATTTAGTAGCACTCGCGCGCACGTTATCTTATTTGGTAGATACTGTATTGCCACACGTGAAAGATTGGATTCCGATGAAACATGCGCTGTCACGTGTAAAAAACAATACAAAACATTATCAGAGAGCAATGACAGAGCATTGAGTTTAACCCAAAACCAAGAGCAGGAGTTTTTTTATCTGGATTCTTTCTAGATAAGATTAAATATTAGATTGCAAATATGAAGATAACCAAATTAAAATTTTAGGACAAAATAAAAATAACAGCAGAATGAGAGAGAGAGAATAAATAAATGGCTTCGATGAAATAAATAATTCTTTTTCAATAATATTCTCTTTCGAATAATGTTATTGCAGGTCTTTTTGGATACACAAAAACAGCAATAAAGTAGATAGTTGAGTTACTGTTGATTTAGTGGTGCGAAATCACAACATATTATCAGTTTATAAAAAAAAATCTTTTTCAACACTGAATTTTTTTGTCGAACTCAGGCAATAAACAAAACAAATAACTCTATAAATTATTATTATTTACCTTTGAATTTTTTTTTCATAACACAGTGTAGTACAGTAAAAATAATATAATTTTTATAAATGTATATTATTTATATTTTTGATAGTTTTATGGAAATTTATAACGAACAAGTTTTCGATTTGCTTCAAAAAAATGAATCTGGTGTCGCCAAAAAATCGAAACTACGAGTAAGAGAACATCCAATACACGGGCCTTTTGTAGAAGGTGAGTTAACATTAAATACAAGTATAACTTCAATATTCATAGTTAGTAATGCCGCACATATTCATCCAATAGATTTTTTTTAAATTATCACTTATTAATAACTTTTCTTGTGTGGACAGGGAAAAATCTTGTGGTTTTTATATAAATTTCTATACAAATGGGAAAAAAACCTCCACGGTAAATTCTTTATCAAATCTAAGTCAATATTTGTAGTTCTTTTGCACCCAGCCAAAGCTAACGGAAAGTTTTTACAAATAACAGAAATATTCGCCCAACTACATATGTGTTTGAAGAGCGTGCATCTGTAAATTGAGCGTTGCGAAAAACTAAAGCTTTTTAACAATTCTTTTGTTATACAGCTTTATGTTCTCTGGTTTTCGCAATGATTCTACAAAAACTAATTTAACATTAAACTAATAAGATAGAAAAAGTAGCTCTTCTTGTAGGTAATGGCCTATTAATAACTATACGTGCAGGACGATGGCCGTGTATACGAGTATTTTGAAATGCCACAAAATAAGAGGATGCGATTAAAAGATTCAAAAATATATTCACACTTTTATTTGTTTAAGCGTGATCGAACCCCAACTTGAGAGGCCCCTATGCTAGTCCTAATACTGCTGCGACTGCGAGACAATATACACTCGTTACGTATGTACTATAACTACTATAGTTTGCTAGTATTCGAGGAGGAACATGGTATTGTATAAAAAAATATTAGTTTCAACTTAAAGACTTCAAATCAAATATTCTGAAAAGGAAAAAAATGTTCACGTAAAAGTCTTTAGGTTGGTTTGCTAAAACTATAGTTATTCTGAAATTATAGTAAATCGAACCAGCATTACGCGTGGACATATAGTGGCTTTCGGATGACAAATAAAAGATGAATAGGGTGTGTCCCTTGACTCAGAAATTATTAATTTGGGAGCATGTAATAAACTCTACGTGGCTTGTAGTAATAAATAATGCTTTTCGCTAGGGCTTGTCATTCAATCGTCGAACATGAGAACTCATCAAGGTAAGTACAGAACAAAAACAAAGGTAAAATACGACACTCATCATAACGGGAGAGAATTCATTCAATTAAAGTAAAATAAGCAAATGAAATTTACTTATTTTACCTTAATAAAGAGCTAATGCCATCAACTCATGTGTGGTTAGTGAAATAAATACGTTTTAAATTAAACAAGCATGAAAAACGCAAATCTGAAACGAATAAATAAATAAATATAGTATCGTTTTTTAAAAAGTAATTTTAACTGTTTATGGGAATTTAAAAAATTCCGTGTCGGTTTTAACACAACCATAATTTTTTCCCACACAGGTCTTACAACTCATATTGTGAATAACATTGATAAAGTCTGTGATCTACTCGCAAGAGGAAACGAAAACAGGTAAAAATATACTCTTACCCAATACACTACTCAATGGCTATATTTGCAATACCTCAAGATAATTGTTTAAAGATTATTAGTTTTGATTTGTAATCCTTACAAACAAGCAATGATGGAGCGTTCAAAAGTTACAGAACTTCTTTTATTAAAAATAGTGCAGATTACCTGTTTATACTGTTTCTTTTAGTGGAGATAACCTATAATCAGAAACCCTTCATGTTGCATATCAAAGTACTCGTTTCGATATCGATCGGAATCTGTAGAAATATGACGCTGCTTATACTTATTGAGACACAGAGGCGTATTTACAGGGTGACTGAGCGGGTTATACCCAAGGGTGGCAAATTGTTTTGTATAAATGGCAAAAAAAAAAATTAGAATATAGAATGGGAGAAGGGCGGGACAAAATCGGTATATAGACCAATGCCGGCATAAATCTGCTTCTTTTGGGGCACCTTGTATTTAGAACAAGAATTTTTTCCACCTACACCGAGTATTAAATACGTTTAAAACATAATGATGTGATAATGGTGATACCTCTTTTCCTCATCTCATCTAGAGTCAATGGGTCACGTTTTGAAATTTTTAATTGAGTTGAGCATTGATAAAAATTTAAGAATTGATGAAATTGAATTCAAAATAATATGAAGAAAAAAAATATTTTTTGAAAGTCGCAGCTATCAAATCTTTTTCTTTTTATTTGAATCTGTTTTTTTATTTTTTTTTAATCCAGGGTAAAGGCAGAAACTCATGTCCACGACAGAAGCACCAGAAGTCACGTTATTTTCACTATTCGTTGTTCACAAGTAAGCTCAATTCCCACCACACAGGCTGTCCCAAATTGTTTGCACAGCGGATATCTCTGTAACCGTTGACTTTCGAAATATACTTCTTATTACGTTTCAAATGACGTGCATTTACTTAAAAATAATAAGGAAAATAAAAGAGTTTCACGAATCTAAAGTGCAATATTCACTGAGATATTCGAATTCGAAAAACGGAGGAAATTTGGGAAAAAAACAGCATTAAATGATGAAAAGGTAAAAAACGATGTTTTCAAAAATTTACAGCTGTTTTTTTCCCAAATTTCCTCCGTTTTCCCGATTCGAATATTTCAGTGAATATTGCACTTGAAAACGTGAAACCTTTTTGTTTTCCTCAGTAGAGACAGGACAACAACTTTTTAATTGGGTTTTTAGCACACTGAGGCGGCATAAAAAATTAATTAATTTATTTTTTCATGTATATCACTCCTCAAACAAGTTTTCAGATTTCAAAAGTAACTGCACGTCATTTGAAAACTTTTTGTAATTGAAAGTATGTTTCTGAAAAAAAAGTCAACGGTTACGGAGATATCCGCTGTGCAAACAATTTGGGACAGGCTGTATACAAAAAATGTTTTTTTTTCTTGACAGAAATAATGAAAAACCATGAATGTTTTTCTTTTTTTAACGGAAAATATAATAGCAAATTCCATTATCGTGATTACGTTTATTTAAAGAAAAGGTCACGGGGTTCATATTAAACCATTTTAAGAAATATATAAATGGTTTTAGTTATTGGCAATGGTTATTGTATCAATCTCCGAATATGAAAAATAAGATAGACAGGTTTGTGTGCAAATCATAGATCATATCAATGTTTTTTTTTTTAATTAGCCAGCTAGGGAGTACGAGTCTCACTCTGACTAACGAAATCAACACTCATTTACATCCTCCCTCAGAATTCGTAACCAGTCATTTCACCGGTTTACGGAAACTTGGCCAACGGCATTTCGCCTCTGACGATTCGTCTCCCGACATTTCGTCCCTAGCTCGTTGCGTCCCCTGCATATTTCACCCCGGAAATTTCTTCCCTGACATTTCGCCTGCCCTGAACATATAACATGATTGACCAAGTAAGCGTCGAATAAGCGTGACGAGTGAGAGATCGTACGTGTAACAGTATGAGTAGTTGTGTGACCATATGAGCGACCAAGTGAGTGAGTGGGTGAGTGACTATACTCGCGAGTGACTGTATGAGGGACTAAGTGAGTGGATGAGTGACTGTATGTGCGAGTAACCATATGAGCGACCAAGTGAGTGGGTGAGTGACTATATGCGCGAGTGACTAAGTGAGTGGATGAGTGACTGTATGTGCGAGTGACCATATGAGCGACCAAGTGAGTGGGTGAATGACTGTATGAGTGACTAAGTGAGTGGATGATTGACTGTATGTACGAGTGACCATATGAGTGACCAAGTGAGTGTGTGAATGATTGTATGCATGAGTAACCGTATGAGTGACTAAGTGAGTACCAGGTAAGTGACCACATATGATTAACCATCCAAGTGGGTGAGTGACCATATGATTGACCAAGTGAGTAGGTGAGTAACCATATGAGTGACCATATGATTAACCAAGTGAGTGGGTGAGTGATTGTATGAGTGACCATATGATTAACCAAGTGAGTGGGTGAGTGATTGTATGAGTCACCATATGATTAACCAAGTGAGTGGGTGAGTGATTGTATGAGTCACCATATGATTAACCAAGTGAGTGGGTGAGTGATTGTATGAGTGACCAAGACAGTGACAAAGTGAGTGACCTTATGAGTTACCAAGTGAGTTGGCAACTGGCTGTATGAGTGAGTTACAGCATGAGTGACCAAGGAAGTCGCTAATATGGTGACTCACCCAATCACTTGGTCGCCCATACGGTAACTCACGCACTCACTTGGTCACTCATACAGTCAATTACCCACACACTTGATCACTCATACTCATACAGACACTTACTCACACTTGATCACTCATACTCATACAGACACTTACTCACACTTGGTCACTCATACAGTGAGTCATTTACTCACTTGGTCACTCATACGGGCACTCACTCATTCGGGGCAGGCGAAAAGTTTAGGGTGAAATGTCCGCGGCAAAATGTCAGGGGTGAAATTTCTGGGGGCCAAATGTCGGCAGCGAATTTTCCGGATCCCCATTTCACTACGCATCGATTAAGAAATGTATTTTTACTTACTACTGTGCAAGGCGATTGTACCGGTGATAAGGGACCGGGGCTGCAGTCAGTTTTTTTTTTTTCACCTGCGTATATATACCTGTTTTTACAAATACAACGCCACAACAGACAAAATGCAAAACGAGGTGGCTCAGAGAAAGATGCCCAAAACAAAAAAATATGGATGTCATATATTTCAAAAATACAGCAACCAATTAAAAATGCAATGACAAACAATATATGTAGGTTGATTCAGAAAAGATGGGAAAAACTTTAAGCTGCCTCCGTGGTACTTCCGTTTGCAGCTCCGTAAATGAAATGCATGTTTGCTTTTTCAGTGTAACTGAAGTGCGTAATTATCCCGCACGTTACAACTGTTAGAACTGTTTTGCACGCTGGAATAACTTCACAGGGATGGCGTCTGTGCCTTTTATTCACTGTGACGCAGATTTGCATACGGTTTCTTCTTCTTCCCCAGGTTACGTTTGCATGCATGTGGTGTTCTTTTTCTACCGATAAATTTCAACAGGAATGCCGTTTTAACGTTTGCGGAGCGGCCGCTTCGAAACGCGCCAGCGCATTTTCGTTTCATCTTAGACCATTCATTCTTTGATGACAAGTGTTTGTATTGGTGTGTACTATCACCTCTTAAAGGCTTTCCCATCTTTTCTGAATCACCTTGTATACATGATAAAATAATTTAAAAAAATTCGGACTTTGCTTGGAATGTCAAAACGACAGGCTTCTGCAAACAATATACAGCAGAAGTCCGTTATAACGACAGTTCACTATCAAAGGAAAGATTGTGGTTATAACGGACTTCTTGATATAAACGAATTTTAGTGTTTTTGGACTGTAGAAACATATAGTCCTAGATGGGGAGAAAAACAAACTAAAGATAAATTTACGTTTGTTTTTCCTTTTGTTTTGAACTATTTTTGCTGAAATATGCATCTCCAGTTAATTGCTTATGCATACGCAATGTTGATTGTATAACTATCGCATTCACGCAATTTTGACGTAAAAAACCGCAAAATCTGGCAGCGAAAAACAACTTACGACAGAGATAACGTCAAGACCTGTTTTGCCTGTGCCCAGTTTTGGATGATTTCAAGAAAGGAGAGGGGGCAGGGAAGGATTTTTTTAGGGGAATAATAATGATGTCGAAATCAGTCGATGGGTCATGCACCATCTGCTCTACCAACATATACCTACAGATAAAATATTGTGTGTCTTTCACAATACAAATACAACGCCACAACAGGCAAAATGACCAACGAGGTGGCTGAGAAAAGATGCCCATAAGAAATATGGATGTCATATTTTTCAAAAATGCAGAAACCCAATTAAAAATAAAGTCACAAATAATATATATACATGATGAAATATTATACAATGCCCATAAGAATACACCTCCGTTATAGATAACAAGAAGATAAGATACAGCATGTGGGGTTTTCTTATCTATGGGGGAAGATACTGATATTCCCCGTTTATACTATACCTATGAATAGGCTGAAGAGATGTTTTAAAGAAATGTCACTCTTTCTGGTCCATTTTATGTACAATTTTTAAAGAAAAGAGAAAAGAAAACGCCCGTTGTTGTTATAGCGAATGTGCTCTGATTTTCTTTCATAAATAACTCGCTATAAACGACTATAAGCGAGTTTTTGTATTTAGCTGTATTAGCTGTTGACATTCACTTGCGAATTACTCGTAATAGCGAGATTCCAGTTATAAGCCGTACTCGTTATTGTATTGTAATGCCAAGGACCTTCTCATTATGGACCCTATGATGGGATTTCTCACACGAGCGGGATAAGATTCATCCCGGGGACCCTACTGGTGGACTGTCAGCCTTCCCCAATGGGGAAACGGGGCTTGGTTTCAACCCCCGTTCATACCCCGGAGTGAGATGAATTATCAATTAAAGATGATAGATATAAAAAGATTATTAATAATTAGGATGAATTTGAAGATTAAAATTCCCAAATTCATTTTCATATTCAATGACCATTTATTCGTTTCTTGCGTGCGCCATCTATTTATCCTTGGAAAAATTAACATCTTGCTGTCTCGGAAAGGATCTTACTTCTGAATTGGCTTCGAACTCAAGATGCCTTCTAGACATTCTATCAACCCCCCCCCCCCGGATTATAAACAGTATTATTTTGCATTAAAAATAGTTTCATTTGTTCACTTGTGTGTAGTTTTGTGCAAAATCAGAAATTTATTTCTTAAAATCATTGACAGGCTTGCCTCGATGAATCGAAACCAAAAGAGGTTATAAGTAAGCTGCATCTGGTAGATTTAGCAGGAAGGTATTATATTCTTTTTCACTAACAATTTTTAACACTTTTTCAACTTAATACAGTGATTAGTAGATCTTCACAAAATGCCCTAATTAATTTTTAAAAATTTAACTTGAATAATCATTTGATGATCAAATTTTTACATATTTTATGGATTCTATATTAAATGTCAATTTTTTTTCCTCCCTCAGTGAAAAAGCAGCTCCAGAGTTTTGCAATGAAAGAGTCAAAGAAGGCGGAAATATCAATAAATCATTGGTCACTTTAGGAAATGTGATATCCGTTTTAGGTAAGAGCATGATATTCATGCTGAAAAATTTAGTATTTTATTCTCATACAGTATACTTAATATTTTAAGTTTTCATCATGTGTATTTTAGATTTTATGTAACAAAATTTTTCATCTTTTCTAAGGATTTTAATGTCACTAATTAAAACTTATGTAGTGCGCATGATATACCACACGCAAATATCGATAAAATTCTTTCAAGCTAAAAAATTAGAGATTAACATTTTTTAATGGAGATAAATAACACATTGATAGCGAAGTTCGATACCGGCCCAGTTTCTTGATCAACACTAATTAAGTTTAATGAAGAGAGATCGCGTCATGACGACAGCACGAACAATATGACCCCACATCCTACTTCACCACACCCCAACTCCGGCCAAATCGCTGTACGTAATTTATTGCTATTTACGAATTAGGTTGGAAACGAATGCGCCATCTATCGGTAGTTGCCTCAAGCTCGTTGGGGAAAAATATCTTATCTCTATTCTTCGCCGGGTTTGAACCTGGAGCTTGACGGAAATCTTCACGGTGGTAGACGAGTAGCTTACCACCACACCACTCGGGCACGGCCCCTACATCCTGGAGCAAGGCCCTTGAGTTGGGATCTTCGACGGGTCCCCAAGCCAGATTTTTCACTTGCTTTTCTATAGTGAATTTATAGCATGCAAAAAAAAAAAAAAAAAATGATGGTAATTGTTCCGAGCCCCAGGACTGGAGCCCTGTCAGCCCCACCCTTGGGGCCATGGCCCTAACATGTGTAACATTGCCAAAAGTCACCCGCAAAGACCACTCAGTGAGAGATATAGAAGGAAAGCAGTTTTCGGAACCGACTGGAAATTGTAGACCCCTTTCTGATTCACGCTCGTACCAACTCACAATATCATCATGATGTGACAAAATTTATAAGAATTTGGAGTTGGGCCTTCTCAACTGGAAGCTACTCAGGTTTTGGAAGTTGGACGTACTCAAACTTTACTCGACCAACTCATTAGGGCATGTGGGAATTCGAAGCTGAACATAATGGCCGAGTGTTAAATTTGTTAAAAAAATTCTTACATGCACGGTCATATCTCGAAATTCGAGGCATTTTGGAAAGAATGAGTCTCGGCATCGGTGCATACTTGGAACTTGTCACCCTATATATCTAAATATATCTGGCCACCTTTTCCCCCTTTTTCAGCCATTTTCTCACATTTCGGGGGAGGGGCAGACCCCTATGTTCCCCCGTCGCTACGGCCTTGTGCGTTACGTGCTTGTCGGTTTCGGCATTTGTCATGAGTTTTAGAACGAATTACCGACAAATACAGTTATTTGGTTTTACTTGATACCTTACTCATATACAAGAACACTGTTATTCGTTCAAATCCTTTTCTGTTTATCAAGAGAATTCTAGTTTGCCTTTGGACACTAATACAAATACAAACACAAAGGTCACAACAGGCAAATTGCCCAATAAGGCGGCTGAAAAAATTATGCCCATAAAAAATATAGATGTCAAGTATAACCAAAAAATACCCAAAATACAAGCATACATCACTTAAGAAAATTAGATTATACATGCCCATAAAAAAGAAAATGGTTATCTTTCTTAAGTATGGATAGCTTCACGATTTATTTCACTATGTCTATCGTGCTTCTTTTTAAACGTGTCAATTGGATTAGAATTCACGACCCCCAGAAGTGAGCTATTCCATTTATTCACAGCTCTATTAGAGAAAAACTCCCTGCGACACCACATGTCCCTTAGTCTAAGCAGTCGATTGACGGCGTATTAATAATTCATGGTCCATCCTATCCATCCCGTTGCAAATTTTGAACACTTATCTCCCAGACACCTGCGTTCATCCAATATGTAAACTTATTCAAAAACTGAAGTCTCTCTTCATAACTCAAGCCTAGTGCGCCAAGAATGACACGCGTAGCTCTTCTCTGCATCCCTTTAACATAGGCGGAGATAGACTTGGAAGTCTGGGGGGGGGCACGATGATGATGTCAATTTATATATAATTTTTTTTTTTATACATTAGATCAATCAACTCCATCTTTGACGCTGGAGGGGGGGGGGAATGCCCCCACGCCCCCCGTATCTCCGCCCATGCCCTTCAACCAAGTATATGTCCCTCTGTAGGTATTGATCTCCAAAAGCTTAAGGAACGAATTAAGCTTTCGTACGTGAAGAGACTTCTTAAGTTCCTTACGTGAAGAGGCCTTTTTCAAAATCAAACCGAGCATTTTATTCGCTTTTTTGACCACCGCTGAACAATGCTCAGAAAACCTAAGCCGCTCGTCAATGAGAATTTGACTCTAGTTGCATCCGGGATAGTGATACCATTCAACTCGTAAGTGAAACGCGGGTTGTTCGAACCAAAACGAGCGACTATGCAGTTTTCAACGCTAAACGTAATGACCCATTCATTTGCCCATGCTGCAATCCTGTTTAAGTTGGTCTAGAGCAGGCATCTTCAACCTGTTGCTCGCGAGAACCACGGTGCTTCCTGAATGACCCACAGAGCTCGATGCACGTGCCCGATTTAGTGCTTGTGAGCACTTGGTCAACGTTCCAATGAAACACCTTGTACAAATTGCATTCAAGGATTAAAGTCAATCCTGATTTCATGCATTCGTATGTCGAACTTGCCTTAAGGGGTGCTCTTCTTTTGATGATGGGTACAGGCAGTGCTCGCGACTAGAAAAAGTTTGAAGACCTCTAGTCTGGAGCAACTCCCTGTCGCTTGATTCCCGACTACCCCGCTAGCCACACGTCATCTGCGAATTGTCTAACAATCCCATCGATACCCTGGTCGGGTTTATCGATAAAGAGTGAAAAATATGGGACCAAGGACACTTCCTTGAGGGACTCGACTTTGACACCAGTCTAATCGGAAAATTCTCCGTTCACCATAACTAGTTGTGACCTATCTCTCAACCACGATTCTATCCAATTGCCCACGTTTTTTTTTTTTTTTTTTTTGAAAGGACATAGCACATTCGTGATTCTGGCACGACAGAGCCGATATATTGACTGTAGTTAGGGTGACTCATTTCTTCGAGAAAATTACGGGGAATTCGGTTCATAAATACGGGAAAATACGGGACATCGCCAGTTGTCACCAAATTACGACCAAATTGCCAATTTAGAACAAAACTAACCACAATTTTAAAATATCACAAATAGCTGTTTTCAATAACCAAGTTTGAAAAAAATTTCAGAATGAGTTTCATTTGTGGTGATTCGGGAATTACAAATATTTTGTTTCCTATTTATGGATTCAAATATATTTTTTTCTACCCCCCCCCCCCTCCCATTCAACTTCTGCCCCTTAAAAGTGCAGGAAAGAGACTGCTACTAGAACATTTTCACACATTCGTTTTCTGTTTTACTTTGTGCTCTAAATGTGTTTATGCTGAAGAAATATAATAAAAAAAAAATATGTCCATGTTCACGTTTTATTTAAAAATCAATGTTACTATCAACGCACACGATGTTGAATAAAATTATTAAATGAATTAACTTATTTACAGCCGCCTGTCAAATAAGAAAAGCTGCAGGCTTCTGACAAAAAAAAAAGAAAAACGTTAATAAAAATACTACTACTCTGTATGGTTTATGTATGTTGAGAAATAGTGCCTCACTATTTAAAAATCCTTCGACTTACTTTTGACATTTCAACGGTTGTCAATACGTGTAATGTTCAGAGAAAATACAAACATATCACTGGAAATAATGTTAACTTATAGTTATTGAGTTATGAAAATTACCTGTGTCAACATTTTTGATGAAAATAATAAATTCAAGTAAACTGTTTAAATAACGGGGACATTTTTTTATAAAAAAGTCGGGACGACCAAAAAATGGGAAAAACCGGGACTGTCCCGGGAAATACGGGACGTATGGTCACTTTAGTCGCAAAGTCGCAAGGCTTTGTTATGTAATCGCTGCAATGTATTCAGACGGATTAACACGCTGCGTGCCAAGGAAATAGAATTTGATAAAATTACATTGTATGACACATGGTAAATAGCTCAGCCGAATAAAGGCATTCTTTAGTTTTGACAAATGTTTAAATAAAAAATAATTTCTTATTCGGAAGTTTACCTCGACCAGGGCCGTAACTAGAGGGGGAGGGGGGCGACTGCACTGGGTGGCAAAATTTAGGGGGCGGCAGTTTTAGATGGAAACAAAGAACACCATTTCAAAATTATCGAATTTTAAAGTTTTGGGGGCAGCAAAATAAGGTTTTCCCCTGGCGGCATATTCAAATTTCAAGCAAATACATAATTGTCATGTTTAATATACGGATCGTCACACGCCAAAAATTTTCACACTTAAATGTATTTGTGAATGTATTTTATATAAAAGTGAAAGTTACAAATATGTTTTAGCATAATTATCTACCTTATTTTCAGTGGAAATGTCACAAAAGGCTAAGAGCAACAATTCATCACAGAAGCGAACGTTTGTTCCGTACCGGGATTCTAACTTAACATGGCTATTGAAGGATTCTCTTGGTGGGAACTCTCACACATTCATGCTTGCAGGTTTGAACAGTTCTTCATGAGTTTTTATTTCTTTCCGCTTTTGACCTCTCTCTGTCACTTTTTAGACGTATCCAATGTAAATAAGCAGTATAAAAGTAGCAAATTGCCCTTGGCGATAGACCGGAGGTGTGCTCAGTTTGAGAGAAAGTATACAAGTATCTATTATATAATGATAATATATTGATTATTCAATTTTTTCACAGCCATTATCAAACTTTTTTGGACGAGGTTGCATGTATGGTTTAGTAGTAGCCATTATCAAAATATATTTGAAAATTTATTTGTTGTAGAATTTTATAAGAGAGTACCGTCAACCGGGACAACTTTGCCACATTTTTTTTCTTTTATTTGCTTTGCCAACCGATAATATATAAAAATTCTTCTAAACCATCTTAGTTAGATCTTAGGCCTTAGTTTTGATCTCTAGTTTCACAATCGGTGAAAACATGACAAATTAAGCAAACATTTATCCGTTGAAAAAAAATTTCTAAACAATGAAAACTCCTTACATATCAGTATTAATTATTTATTGTAAAGAAAGGTACACAAATATATTAGAAACACATATCAAAATTGGAAAGTTTAAAATTCACAAACTCCGAACTTTAAAGAAAATTTTGCAATTTTCGTCAGAAACTTCCCACGGTTTTCAGTGAAAGAAAGGTCAGTTATGTACACAATGTCTTGCACATTGAGTTAAGCTTCATCAAGTACATTTGTGAAGTAAAACTATTTCCCTCTGTGAGTCGTAGGACTAGAACTCACCGTCTCCGTCTCCATAGATTTGAATAAGCTTACCAACAAAATGCTTGACACTTTTTCCCCCAAGAACTTTACCACAACAAACATTCCAAGCTGTAGTTGTTTAAGAACCGTACCATCAATCTCTTGGTCTGGACGACGTTGACATTTATCCTTTCATCATGTTCGTCTATGATTGAATCATGTCATCTTCACAGCGAAGAAGCGAGAACAGCAGGAGCAACTTATTCCTGTCAAAACTTTTCAGTAGGTTTTGCATCTTGCTCGGGTTCTGATTCATATGTGCCATGTAGAGAAAACTCGCAATCAGATTCCTCACTGCTGTGATGGTCATTCCTTTTACGAGTCCCCCCCCCCTCCACCTCTAATAGAGGAACTCGGAACGGCTTGGACATTCTCCATCAAGTGCGATTCGACAGCGGTTTCTCCTGGTGCCACATCAATTCTTTGTCTTCTTCTCTTCTGTGAACTCTGGCTGCAGCGTAGTGTTATCATAATTTTGATATTTGCGGCCTCCCAACTTGGTACTAATGCGTCTTGGCATCTGAATGACTTCTAAAACAACCACGAAAAATGCACGATTTTAAAAAAAAAGGATGCAAGAATTAGAAAATGACAAAATTTTAGGCTAGCAAAGTCGTCCCATTTTCACCAAGCTTCCTGGTGCAACATTGCCAAGTGATATTAAATCAAGATGCAACGTAAAATTTACATCTAAAAGTAATTCTAAAAGGAGATAAATTTTTTATATGCGGTATCAAGCAAAACACATGTAGTTTTTACTTACCTTTGAATGAATGGGCAAGGACACTTTTGTAGACTACCAAAAACTCATCATATTCTACAAGTCGAAACAAAAATGCTGATAAAAACCTGTAAACAACTGATGAGGTTGAAAACGTGCGAAAAGGCTATCATTCAATGTCTTCTTAGCACGATGAAAACATTGGCGCCTTTATTGGTTGGTTCAGGAAATTTGCAGGGCGCAAAACATAATCTTTTTCAAAAACTGGCTGTTTCCTCATGTGGCAAAGTTGACCCGATTGACGGTACAATTGATACAATTAACAAGTACAACCAAAAATCTAAAATTAATGGTTTCAAGCACTTAATTTCACATTTTTTATTCACTGAAGCGATTTCTCCGTCCAAAGAATGTTACATCGAGACAGTTAGTACCTTGAGGTACGCCCAACGAGCGCAATTCGTAATGAACAAGCCAGTTGTAAATGAGGTAGGTTCGAGAAATTTGTCATAGAATAATGAATTCAATTTTGATTAAAATATGCTTTTTTTTCGAAATGATCTTCTGTGTTAAATTACGCAAGTGCTTATAATGTGTTCGAGGATTTAACCCTTACAGCGGCAATCCCGAGATATCTCGTCAAACTTGATTTGCTTTATTTCGGTCATCCCGAAATATCTCGGGTTCTTAACACATTTTTATTTCCAATGTGGTAGCTTTAATGCAGAACAGGAAAATTTTAAAAACACTTGAAGGGTTAAACTAATGTATCAACATCATGGTTGATTTTAAAAATTATCCACCCTTCTAAACACACCGTACTTGCGATCTTTTAAAAAATTATACTTTTGAACGATAAATTCGAAAAGTAAAAATCCAACTTTTTTTTCATAACATTCATAAATAGAAATTTGTCTAAATATGCGATACATATTTGAAAAGATACGGTATTCACTTTTACAGCATTTTTTGGTCACTTTTCATAGAAAACGACAAAAATTGTGAGTGAAAATTAAAGTTTCCACACTTAACGTAACTCGATTTTCTAAAAGTTTGCAATGTTAATTTCAATGAATTTTTCTCTTTGTTTCATGAGAAAAGAAACCAAAGGCTTTATTTTAGACCTTAAAAATTTTGCACGCACGGCAAACAAAAAAAAAAAAATAATAATAATAATTGTGAATTTCTCTCTGAAATATTTATTTGATGACACATAATGAATACCGTCTTTTTATATAATAAATTATCAACCTAACAGTTTCTGTCATCATTTTTCTACACCGATTCAAATTAAATACATATGTTAAATTATAATGAATTAATAATCTGGCGCCAGTAATAAGCTTCTTTTACGGTAACTATAGTTTTTTTCTTTTCTAAGGATCCTGGTACGCAAATGATCCGGAATTTAAAAACAGAGGTCGTCAGGTTAAAATACTTATTATGGACAGCCGAAAAGCTCAATCGAGTAAGTATTCATTGACTATAAATTAATTTTAGTCCAATAAAATTGAACTTAAACATCCTGAACTAAAATCTCTTTTTTGCTTGTAATTAGTGTAAATTTTTCTATCAACAAGGGATTGAAGTTGCATACTATGAATATCAATTTGTGATGATACACATTTGTGATGACTGCTCGATTTTCAAGCTGAACTGCCCTGCATTAATATAACGCGAATTTTTGTGAATAAAAGAAAATCCAGCGTCTCAATAATTAACCACAAAGTTTTTTTCTTATACATGTTATAATAAACTTAACTTTTGCATAAAACAGTTGTTATGCGTACAATGACCAAGTTTTAAACAAATACGGATAAAAATAATGTATACACATGTTCTATTATATACAGGGTGTCCTGTAAGTGCTAATGCGGCCTTTATCTCATCAACTGTTTGTCGTAGAGGTATGGTTTCAATTTACAACATGCTAAAAATGTGTTCAAAAATTACTCTGTATCAGTTTTGAGAGTGAGAATACATTGTGTCACAAAATAAAAAAAAATAAAAAATTTTATACAGTCCCCCTGTTCTTTAACTTCGAATTAGAAAGTTGTTGCTCTGTCTTTTCTGAGTCCAACAAAAAGAGATCCTATGTTTTCAACTGCAATATTCACAGAGATATTCGAATTCAAAATTAAGAAAAGTTAGGAAAGGACAGTTTAAATGAGGGAAAGGAGCGTTGTATGTGTGTCCGCGTTAGTTTTTGCAGTTATTTCTCAACTTTTCTCCGATTTTTGAATTAAAATATCTCGGTGAATATTGCAGTTAAGAACATGGGATTTTTTTTTGTTGGGCTCAGAAAAGACAGGGTAACAACTTTCCAACTGGAAGTTAGAAGACAAGGGGACCATATAAAAATTTATATAATTTTTTGTGATACACTGTATTCTCACTCTTGAAACTGGTACAGGGTAATTTTTGAACGCCTTTTGAGCATTTTTTAAATTGGAATCATACCTCTATGACAGGCAGTTGGCGAGATAAAGGCCACATTAACACTTACAGGACACCCTGTATAAAGAGAGAGAACCGATATTACATATTTTCAATTCCACTTGAGATCCCTGTACTTCATGTTTATGATTTTTTGATTAATTATTGCGTTTTGAATGCGAATGAAACTTTTCTCATATCATAATATAGGCTTACGTTCTGAAACCTCTGCCTGAAATTGTTCAATTAAGGACAGTTATGGAAGAAAGCGCCAAGAGAGTGAGTATTGCTTAGAAATATCTATTAAAGCAGTTATTCTCAAAGTGTGCATCACGGCTTCTAGGGGCATCGCATACCTTTATTAGGAGCATCACAGCAAGCTGGCGATATTGATTTGTGCCTTTTCATTCTTTGAATCGGTTCTTTGTTAGACTATTCTGAGGAGCCGTGGACACACATATTGATGTGTCCACGGCGCAGGCGTCCAATGACACATTTATTCATCACAATTCTGGAATTCATTTTTTTAGTTAATTCTAAATTTTCATCAATTTCGGATGATCTTTTTTTCATCGATTCCGGATCATTTCTTTCAAAAGGTTTTGGAATTATTTCTTTCATAAATTCTGAGTTTTCATATGATGGAATTATTTCTTTTTTTATTTTTAATTCATCACGTTTAAATTTTCATTAGTTTCTCTCATTAGTTTAAAATTACCTTCAGTGTTGAATTTTTCATCAATTTTTGTGTTAATTTATATTTAGTTGTGTGATTAAATTATTTTGCATGGGTATATCTCAGCATATTGTACACCCACGTTGAGTTGGCCTCTGGCTACGTCATTAAACGTCACGATGGGGAATTACATTTATCCTCTTTCGGTAAAAAGGTCGCAGGAAAAAGGAGCAGGTTTGTATTTTCCGTTCGCGTCTTTTGCGCTATTTTAGCGAGTGTATTTCCCCCTTTGCCCCGTTTCCCCTCCTTGGAAAATGAACCCTCCCTTCGCGCGTCAAAGTCAGAGGCCAATTCAGTATGGGCATACAATACCTGTACATTTTGTAATAATAGATGCCGATTTGTCCCCCCCCCCCAAATACAGTATATAAAATCGGGACAAATGGGTCCTAAACATTTATGGGGGCCCGTGGTAAGGGCGGCCCTGATCCCTGGTGCCATTTTCAAAGGTATCACTATATGACGTAACTGTCAATCTACAACAACGGAACGTCCGGTTTTTAGTGTTTACAAAGTGAAACATATATTTTCATAAAAAAAATAACGTTTCAACTAAATGAAAATAATCAATAATCCGTGGACGCGCACGCGTTAGCCCAGGTCGATAAGGTACTCGCCTTAAGTACCAAAGGATGTTTATAGGTGTCGCGAGTTCGATACCCGATTCGTCCTTGTCAGAAAACTTTCCTGACACAGGGGTACAACAAAAACGGTGACATGACCACAGAAAAAATTCCTACCGCAGGGAGTCCCCCCATCGAGGGATTAGCGCACCAACCTCTCAATGAGTATAAAAAACAAGCCTGCCGTTCGGAATTGGCAATAAATTGTAGGTCCCGGTCTAATTAACCCTCGTGTGCAGAAAATGACCGTGGTGCGACAAAAATGATCAATTCGGTGAGATTAGGATTAGTCATTCGTTACAAAAGTCTTGTCTTTTTAACACACGTTATTTTTTATTTGATTGAACATAATTTCTGATAATAATAATAATAATAATGATAACTGATTGTTATGACGACTTTTTGTGAAGAAACATCTAATTTCATTCAATTTCGTATAAGTAGTTTATTTACTCACAATTTTCTGTGAGTCGGGTGGTTCAAATTCATATGACGTTCCTTAATTTTCAAGATTGATAAAGATATTGAGCATGATATAACACACACAGAATAATGTTTTTGAAAATAGATTATTAAATTCTTGTCTCAATATTTCAGGTTGATGCTTTGACAAAACATTGGTTTGAAAAGTGGTTGAAGACATACAACATTGTAGCCAATGTAAGAACATTCGAAATTTTATTATCACAATACAACAAACTCAGTTTATCGCTTTCATGCGCTTTCATTTACGATATTGATGAGGACTAAAAAAATATTGATCTACCGAATCATTTTTGACCAAAAGCAAGTCCATTATGTAATCGTACTTCTCATTAACGTACTTGTTCTCGCCGACAATCATTCTCAGGGGGCGTCACGGTAAGCTAGTGATATTGATGTGAGCCTGTTCAGTGCAGTGGTGTTTCTAGACTATTCTATGAGCCTCGGATAAACGACTACTTTTGCCAAAGGTGTATTTGCCAAAGCGGGCCACCCCCGCTTCTAAGGGGAAAATTTGGGAAATGGGTGATAAACAAAATAGACCAGAACAAGAAAAGGGAGGCGAAATTTATTCAGCTGATAGGTGGCAAAACCATAAATCTGCTTTTGACTATGGGAGAGTAGCCGTGGATGGTAAAAGTTGGGGAGAACCACTGCAGTAATGTAACAGAAGATAACAGGTGGCGCGGCGAGCCCAGTGAATTTGACAATGTAAAAATAGCTAGTGGTGTTGATGCAGGCCTACTGTAGAAGATCCCCGAAAATTTTAAAGTGGGTTGCAATTCGGTGATTCGGTATATAGTGTTGTTTCAAACTTAAACATGATTGACAGAAAGAATGAGAATATTTGTTTGTGTGGTAGAATTGTCGGCCGACTGGAATGTGGACGAACACCAAGGGAAGTGTCACAGGAGTTAAAAGTCCCTCAAAATCTACACTGCATTGCTCGTATTACACAATACCAGTGCAAGACTGGTATTCCAGAAGATGCAAGATAAGAACAACGGGAAAGTTTCCCAGCGATATTGCTGGTGCCACAAGGATGACAGTTCCAATGTTTGCCCTGTACAGACAGTTGAATCAACACGCCCTGTATGAAGTACACCAAAAAACCCATTTGACCTGGTATAGAGAACGTAGAGAGCACCAGAATCGGCTTCTTTGGCAACGGCATGCAGTATACAGGGCGTGCCAGGAGCGTGAAGGCGTCACAAGAAGCCCGTTTCGCATACACAACGGAATAAATCACTCAAAGATTTCCGATCTGGCACGGTTATTGTGGAAAAAACACTCCCGGTGCAATCTTTGCGCTCCGTTGTTCGTTGGTTCATGCTGTCCTTTCCCCAACTTTTCTCCGTTTTTTAATTCAAATATCTCAGCAAATATTTCATTTAGAAACGTGGATTTTTTCTGTTGGTCTCAGGAGAGACATGCAACAACTTTCTTATTGGGTTTTCTGGACAAAATGTCCGTATAAAAAGTTAATTTTTATATTTTAATAACTATACAACCCCTTGCAATACGAATGACTTATCTGTGAGTTCTACTTGTTATTTGGATGCTTTTTCCAATTGGAAGTATGCTTCCTCCGGAATCAACGATTCGGCATTAAAATGCGGCAAGGGAAATTATGAAATCTCCCTGTATACACATTTTAAATGATTATTAATCGACGTTGCTATAAAAATTTAAGAGCACTTTAACTTATGTTGTTTTTTTCTGTTCTTTTATAGAAAACTCGTGACCATGATGAAATCCAAGATGTTAAAGAAACCCATGGTAAGATATCATTGAAATAAACTTAAGTAGTATTCGGAAGAGAATTATCTCGTGCACATTTTATGAAAAATAATAATAGGGAAGCAAATTGAATGATTTGATTTTTTTTTTAGAAAATCACGTGATTCTGATTTCTTTCTTCTTTCATAGATTTATGTGAAATCAAAAGTTCCTTAAGAAACCAAGCTACTGCTGAAAGTTATCGACTGAATCTAGCAAATCGTGTCTCATCATTATGCAGTGATTCGGCAGAGCGCATAATATTCCGAAATGGAGTGGTCGGCTTTTCTACACATATGTGCGAGGATGTCGAGAATCAAGACATAATCAATAACACTTTGAAAGAAAAAAAATTCATTTCTTCTGTTATGCAAAACAATTATGAGAAAAATACATCTTCAAGATCGATAATAGCACGCAATCCGTCAAAAATTCGTTCTTATTCTGATAACAGTCTACGGCGAATCTCCAACAGTGCTATCACACCATTACTGAAGTCTTTCTCATTGTCAGAGTATGAAAAATATCCCGTTTTCAAATATTCGTGGTTAAATGCAAGTCCGACAACAGATTCACGAGTAACAACACCAGAGCAGATGAACCAGAGAACAAATTTTTCTGACTCACAATCAGCCATGGAGCAAATATCGCAGATTATGGAGACACCAGATGTTTACAGATCGCCGCCTCACGCAGAAATATTAGCAAACTCTATAAGCCAGAATATTATTAATGAACCATGCACTAATCAACTGCACATGCCTGATGAATCCATGGAAATTATGGCAGCCAATAAGCACGTCTTAAAATCAGATGAAGCAACTAGTCTAACTGCTCGTAATGGACCTTCTTTTGAATATTCGGTTTCGAGCGGTGATGAGACTATTTCTTTTGTTCATCCTCCCGAGTTTTGTAATAAAATTTTAACTGCTATGGAGGAATCAGAAACGGTGAAACGTGATGTCAAATCATTGAAAGATTTTGAAAACTTCAATGAAGATGGAAACTATACAAACGAAACGTGTCATAAATTAGGATTTAAATCTTTTAAGCCTAAAACCAAACCTACCATAGTAACGAATATAGAAAAACGTATTGAGGAAAATGAAATCGAAAAAAGTTATGAGCTACAATCTCGGAAAGATATTTCACTGCCTGTTAGAAAAACCACATTGAATAAAGAATTCGGGTTTGGCGAACAGGTAATTCAAGAATCCAAGAACCTCCTTGAATATTTAAAAAGTATCGATCATGAATCGACAGAATCTAGTCCTGGTTGTTGCTCGCCGAGACGCAAAGATTCTGAAATTATGTCCCTTTTGTCGTTCTCCTCATTCGACGCTCCATTTTTACGCTCTCTTGATGATTTGAGCTGCAACGGTGAGAATGAAATCGAATTCGAGAAAAAAAAAGTACAAAATAACTCTAGTGAGAATTGCAATTATTCAACAGCAACAATGGTTGAACAAACAATAGCAGGTATAGAAGATTTTAGAAAAACAACCGAAGTCTTAGCCAGCGGTAGCCACAAAGACAATATTAAAACCAAACGTGAAATTCTGCAAAAACTGTTTTCATACGAAGATAGTGGTGTTGATATGAATGGAGTCAAAAATAGTCTTTTACTTAGTTCGAGAGATACTGATAAGTTAAATATAGCTACTTCTTATAAAGAGAACAAATATGAAGAGATGAGTCATGATGACGATCGAAGGAAACCCAACAACACTATTCAAAATTTGGTTCTCAAAACTGACCTAAAAGACAGCCAAAAAACGGAAAACAAGTACCTGGAGGAAGACTGTAAGGGGAGTGATGCTGAACTGAAAAAACCACCAATGAAATTGACAAAAGAAAATTTAGATTTGTTAGAAGAGGAATTGAATGAAAAGACGCAAGAAAATGCTAATTATATAAATACTTGCATAGCGTTTGCCCAAAATTTGTTTGAT
Organism: Pholcus phalangioides; assembly: GCF_987345545.1. Lineage (NCBI taxonomy): Eukaryota > Metazoa > Arthropoda > Arachnida > Araneae > Pholcidae > Pholcus > Pholcus phalangioides. Next base: position 39,846,378 of record NW_028301600.1, on the reverse strand, counting down.
CAAAATAGTGGTGGAATACTTTCAGAGCCATGCAGTGCTAATAACATCAATACGATAACTGAAATAGAAGATGATAAAGTGAAACCAAAAACTGAAACTACTTTGACACATGTTTCAAAGGCTTTGAAGAACGAGGGACGAAAAGTTTATGATTTCGGATGCTGGGGAAAAGAATACGATGACCATGTTGAGAAAAAAATGAGAAAAGTCGAGGATGAGATGAAAGAAATAGAAATAATGTTAGGGAAACATTTTGAAGTAAATGAAAACAAAGAATCAGGGCCCAAACCGACTGAAATATGTGTTGAGGAAATTCTGACATCAAATATTGGTAATGTATGTGATGTAACTCGGGCCAGTAAAGTGAATTGTTCAAAAGAGTGGGATAAATTAGTCGAGGATGTTATGCCGAAGAACTCTCAAAATCTGCAACAGAACTCATTCACGTTTATCAAGTCAATACCAGATTTGGAAGTGAAAAATTTAACAGATGATCAAAACACTATTGAAACATTTGCTTTCAAAATAGCAAAGAAAGACAAAGACAACTCGGATGAACTTGGACAAGATTGTGAATCAGACTTTAATGATGCTTTGACTTTAGATTCCCTCGATAATTTCGAAGCTGAAATGAAAGCTTGGGCAGAAAAATATTTAACTAAATATGAATCCCAAAATAGTAGTTTTTCTATCTCCGATAAAATAGTTGTCAAAGAGGAAACTGGAAAAAATTCAGAAGAAATATTCAGAATTGGAAATTCCTATAAAAGCAATATCAATGACAGAGCAGACGAATCAATACAATATGTATGCAACGATGAACGCGAAATCATTCAACCTTTTGCTTCGAAGTCAATTTGTTCAACTGATTCTTCTTCTTCCGATAGTATTACGTATGTATTCGTCGGAAAAGGTGAAAATGAAACTCACAAAATACCGGAAATGTCAAAATCTCATTGTTCTTCTATAATAAGTTCAGTCTCTCTTGATAGCCTCGAGAAGACATCTTCGCAATATAAGCCATCATTCATGTCTCCAAGGACTTTGTCAATAGATTCGTTGGTAGCTGAAGATCTACTGGAACAGTTGAAAAGGGGCAAACTACCATCTGCAGCAAAACAAAATTTCTGCTTTGTGAATTCTACTCATGACACTATAAACGAACCAAAAAAAGAAACAGGAAACTTTCAAGATACTAGTACTAGTTTTTCTAACTTTAGAGTTCCAGAAAAACAATCAGTATTTATCGCACACCCAATTTTCAAAGATTCCACTGACCAGTTGGTATCTAATAAACTAACATCTAATGCATTGAATTCCGATGAAAAGGCTCTCGTCTTTGATGAGCATTCGTTTTGCTTTGATATGCCAAACAACTATTCTTCCATGAATAAAAACAATCACATAAAGTTTGATGATAGTGAGAACTATGCCAGAGTATCTGAAAAAACTCCCGATACCAGTAATATTTTGAATGGTGTAGAAAATTGCGATATTAAAACAAATAAAGTAGTAGATTTTTATAATTCAGCTAGAAAAGTGTATCAGCAAAATAGAAATCACGAAGCAGTAAGTTTGAACAGCTCAGAATCAAACTTGCTACGTGTTATAGATAAATCGATCCATGACACAAACCCTAATATTGAATCTGAGGAGGATAGAATATCTGAAAAACTATCCATGATTTTTATCCCACCACCATCTTTTTTTGATAAAGTAGAAAGCACTGATGGGAACACTAGTCGCTGCCAAAGCAGTGAATCAACAGCAAAATTTCAGCAAAGTGTTTCTAGAGGCACGCAAACAGATAATGCAAACATTCAAATTCAACATCCTTCTGTAAAGCCCACCGACAGTAACGCGAATTACATAGATCTCACCTCTCGCATGGTTGAACTAATGACAGAGACTATCAAGTACCTCAAAGAGCAAAAACATAACTCACGCAGTTGTTGTAGTTGTTGCCATAGCCACCGAAAACATAAAAAATTGTCTTCGTATGCGAGTTCTGAAAGTGACTCTGTTAGTGACTATAAAGAACTTACTTCACTTTCACATGATCGAAGTAGAAAAAAGCATTCAAAGCAAAGAGTGGCATACTCTGTGAAATCATCAAAGAAAGCTGAGCGATCGCAGCTAGAGGAAACACAAATGTCTACAGAAAAATTTCACGAGTTTTTGACTGACGAGAATGCACAGCCAAAGAATATCCCTACAATTAAGAGTTCAAATACTTTGCATGGAATTTCCGTCTCTCGTGAAGACATAGCAGAAAGACTGGATCCTTCAAGGGAAGTTATTGGATCTCCACTTCTAAGTGAAACTTCTTACCCAAGATATGATCTTTTTGAAAGTATGAATCCTCACAAATCAGTTCTACCATGCATGGTAGACAGAAGGCACAAATTCACTATTCCAGCTCAAGAGAACGCAGAATTACGATTGAATAGTCCTAAAAACCACCTTCAGCAACTCGTTGAAATTCGACGTCGTCTTGTTGAAGAAACTACGCAAAAGAAAGCAGATCATACTGTCAATAGAGAGAGTCTCGAATGTCAAAGTCAAACATACGATATTAGTAGTCATCGACGGCGCTCCACAAGTTCTTCTTCTGAAGGGTACTTGAGTTCTGTGTCTAGCCGAGGAGTATTCAGCAGATTATCGGAAACGGCAACTGGAAGCGGTGGTTTGGATAATCACTGCAAGATAGAATCAATGCTTCATACACCCACCATTAAAGGGAACGGAACGAGAACAAGACCAAAACTGCTTGAAGTTCATAAGAGTAATCAATCCCAAGGAACAGCTAATAGCAGGTAAGTAAAATTATAACGTTTCTTTGGGTTGAAAATAAAAAATTTTGATATTTTTTCTTATTTTGATTGAGAAACATAGTTATTACAATCTCGAAATTTTTGTGTCAAATGAAATTTTAATTAAGAAATTATCCATTAATTCTTCAAAACAGCTGGCAGAATACGAGTGCTGATAGCGGAGCATTTTTCATGGACAGTCCACTTGCTGAGCGACATGATTTTCCAGAAGCAGATAATTTGGTCTGTGGTGAACTCTATAGCTCTAGAGATAACTGGGTGAGACATAGAAGTACCACAGGAAAATTCGAAGAATGTTTACCGCGAGATTTCGGGGTAAGATTATGCAGAAAATAAAAATTTCTGTCTAACGTAATGATGAACTTGATAAAACATTGGCTACGTCAGTAATAAAATCTGACAGATCGAGATGATGCAAATATATAGTTTCACGGAGAGTGTCCGAAAGAAAAATAATTCATCTGTTCATTCATTCTCAGATTAATGAATAAGTAAATTTAAAAATGAACAACAAAAAGAGGGAAATACAGTGATCGCAACAGTAATAAACTATATTAAACCAAAATTCAGGGAATTTTTATACAGCCCACAGTCAAAAAATGTCAAGAAAACTGTTTGGGATATTTTTTGGGTGTCCGTAAAAAATATTTCCAACCAATTATTATTTTACGGAAGTGCCACTATCACAGCTGTGGATTTCCCTCTTCTTGCTGATGCATATATTTTATATTTTATTGACGTGAATGAGATGACGTGAATCATCTGATGTTCTGGGAGCATTCGGAAAAAGTTGCGTGACGAAATTCTTTAAACGCTCATAGCTCAGGAAGTACCCAACGCAAATCCAAAACAATGATATCATCAGTTGCACATTGCAAAGTTGCGTTCAATAATATTACTCCGGTTTCAATATCTTTTCTCGTCTGGGCACAAGGTTCGCTGCCCTGATTCGTAGTAAATTGTTTTCCGCTATATCTCAAAAATTACGCAACGCAAGTCAAAAGCAATGGTATCGTCAGATGCACATTGCAAAGATGCATTCAATGCCTTCTACCCTCCGGTTTTAATATATCTTCCCGTCTGGGCACCAGGTCCACTACCCTGATTCGTAACAAATTGTTTTCCGCTATATCTCGAGCAGTTCACAACGAAAATCGACGACATTGGTATAGTTTGTTAGCTATTCCAAAGCCAATGGCAGACATAATTTCATTATGTCAGTACCTACCACGCGATTCAAGGCTCAAAAAACGTGTTCAAGTCAAAAGTTGTGGCCCTGTTTATGACACAGCCTTACCCCAATTTTTTTTAAATTTTAGAAAGAAAGTAGAATTTTATTACTTTCGACGCTCTTCATAAAACGACCTTTATACGAAATTTTACTTAGAATAATCATTTGAACAGAAATCATCTGCGATATTAATGTGCAGGTGCTTTAAGAATTAAGAATGAAATAAATCAACTATCTCTTCACAATACTAGCAAGAGAGTCATTAAAAGAGGTGATAAAGGGACAGTTTTGCATAAAGTGTCCGGCTGACTTAGACTTCTTCGAAAGCTGACATATTCGGGCTTTTGTCGTGGCTCAGGTTCAATTCGAATTTTTAGAAGTGTTTGTAAATTTAATGTTTCTCTTTGTTATTTGCCTTCTTTACTGTGAACTCTCATTTCTTTTGTTCATTTTGCCTCATTAATATCATTAGGCTGGTCAGTATTCAAATATTTGAAAGAAAAGATTTACAAAAACAGATGTGAGCAAAATATCCTATTGTATATGTAGTACTTTAATTGATTTTTTCACGAGTATATTCATTAATAAAATAATATTTATGCCAGAAATATCATTTTTCTTTCATAGACAAGCGTTCATGATGTTGGCCCATGCAGTATTCAAAAAATGAACGTGAATTCATCGGTACGTAATAGAATCGCTGATATGTACTCACTTTACCCAGTGTCAGAATCTACCACAGTAGACACTCCTCGGATAAACCTCCTTGAAGAATTCAAGCAGAACATAAAAGAAGAGCTCACAACTGAAAGAAGAAAAAAGAAGTTAAGTGGTTATTCTTGCAAAGGGGAATCGCGAGACTCAAGAAATAAATCTCTTGTTCTTAATTCGAGAGCTGACCTAATAAAAAAATTGTCGGATATTAATTATAAAGTAACCAGAGAAGACATTGAACATGTTTTAGCATCTGTTCAAGCGGACAAGGAGTTTCTACGAAAGAGAAGAAAGTTTCTCCTAGATAAAAGTTTCTCTCCAAAAATGAGCGTCTATTCTATACCAGGTAGTGACGACGATTTATTTCCATGGGACTCATACAAGCAATTGCCAGAGCCATCACTTTTTATTGGCACTACAGCTTGATAAATACCCCACTGCAAGAAAGCCATCTGTGATCGAAATTCAATATCCTGGACGTCAAAAATTCAGAGAATTCGTTTTTATAAAATTTTTCTTGAACATAAACCAAAGCAATTCAACACATAATCAAAAAAAAAAAGTAAAATTAAGAGATATAAAATATATATAAAAGTCCTGAATGATTGAACTTACGGGAGTAATTCATGTCCATATAAGCCTTAGTAAGTTCTCTCAAAAAAAATGGGTTAATGCTATTGTTACCATTGTTTGTTTTCATGATTGTTACTTGAATTGTTGACATGAATTCACATGCATGAATCATTTTAGGAGAACGTACGCGTTTAATGCCTTTTCAACTTCCATAAATTAGCAGATGAACGAACAAAGGTTTGATTATGCATGCGATTCTCATGACTACAAGGCTATAAATGTTTAGAAAGGAACACCTTTTACATAGTTGATTAAGAGAGAAAATATAGTAATATAGTTTTTAAGAGTATTTATATTTTCTACAAAATCATGAAGATAATCAAACTTTTTCACACCAATAGGTAATATGAAAACATACATTTCGTAATAACAAAATGTGTGAAGAGGATTATATGTGATGATATGAATCGCTATTCGGAAGAGTGCCAAAATATTTTATTTTGTCTATGTAACACAAAATTCTGATGCTCAATATTGGAAATGCATCGTTTTTAAAATATGTATTTATTTGCTTTCATAAAGCAAAGCGTTAATTGTTTTATTGTCTTATTTATTTTGGGTAATAAAAATATCATAACATCTTGTCGCAAAAAATTATATGTGTGATTTATTATTTCGTGATTTTTTATAGGCATCTAACATAACACTACATTAGTCAAAACTCAAAGACCAATAAGTAGTAATTGTTTGTGGTGGTAGACTCCTCTGGATCATACTGTAACTTGTGATAACAAGAAAAAATACTTTCCTGAACTGCCCTTTATATATAGAAACAGTCAAAAAAAGATGACTAAACAAAGGATAGGATTTAGTCGTTATTATTTATGTTCACTTGAGCATTAAAATAATTTTATCAGGAAGCAAAGCGTTAAGTTATTACCAAAACGAAGTTATGGAAGAGTACTATATATATATAATACTTTGTTTGATATGAATCACAGAAAGAACCAACAAAAAAGCAATAACCACGAATTCCTAACGCGTTCAACACACGAGTCAGATTGTGGGAAAATTGGGGGTGAATATTAACCTGCTTAGCAACTTTTTTCCCTCCAGGAAAAAATAAGGAAAAGAGATTTACACCAACTTCTTTGGTGGGATTTTGGGTTTCACATCCCTTTTCCCATAACTTTTCGCGTTTTTTCCCTATTGCCGACTGAAAAAATAATGGGATTTTTATTTCCCATGTAAACTAGGCTTATGGGTGCCATCTTCAGAGGATATATAACCACTATCAGGGCCGGCGCCAGGCATGAGGCGACGAGGCAGCCGCATAGGATAGCATGATTACAGGGGCGGCATTTTTTAATGACAGATTTATTATGACGGTGTTTTCACTATCGCAGGAAAGTTTTATGCATCGAAACAATTTTGAAGGGAGAGCGCGAGCGGATATATAAATGCAGGCAAATACAATACTTTTCAGTGTTGGAATGCTACTCAACTCTTAGCTATTCATCTGAACACACCTCCAAAAAGTCACCTATCTGGAGAAGCTGGTTCCTGAAAAAAATAGGTTCCTTCTCTTTTTTGCTAAGGATCTTTTCACTCTTTATCAATATTTTTCCCATTGACTCTCCTTTCTTTATTCCAGCGGTTCTCAACCAGTGATCTGCGAAGCCCCTGGGGTCCCATGTGCACTTCTCAGGGGCTACGTAGCCACTCCAAGACAATAAAATAAATCATTGAATCTGATAAATAAATAAAAAGGAGCTACGTCATGAAATTATATACTAAAAAGGGCTCCGCGAGACAAACAAAAGTTGAGAACCACTACTTTATTCGAATCCCCAGCACAAGTTTGGATTCCTTGTTCATCTTCCGACAAATGCCTCTTTCAACCAACACCATGCTAGAAATATTTCCAATGTGGTGCTGTTTCGGCTCCGTAATGTTCTGACTGCCCATTTGTGTATACCTATATCTATTCTATTCTCTATATCAGGGCTTTCCAACGTAAAGTTATTCGCGGAATCCTTGATGGTTATAAGGCTGTCCCATGGAGCCCTTGATGATAATGATAATAATGCTCTACAGCAGTGGTTCTCAACCTTTGGAAGCCCGCGACCCGGTTGATTTCTTTTTTGTGAGGGGAAGGCCTTGTCATACACACGACTAATAGGGGAAAAATGAGACAGTGAATCACTCACGGCCCGGCGGTTGAGAAACACTGCTCTACAGAACTCAAACAAATTTTTGAATATTTAATCCCAAAAAAATGTGTCCGTCTCAACAACATCGTAGCCCCAGGGCAAAATGAGAAAGAGCTTAGGCAACACCTCTTAATTTAGATATTTAGCCATAAATCATTGTGCTAGATTTCATCGTGAAAGCTCCTATTCAACTGATGTCCCTGCATAGCCCCCATAAGGGGGCGGGTCTGGCAGGAGAGGGCTCAAGATGATTCTCATCAGATGTAATTATATTTTTGTTTTTCCCACTACAAAGTCAAAGTGCCGTGAATAGTCTGACCTGGGGGCCCACAAAACATCTCAGCCTAAGGCCTTACTGTGGGATGTGGGACCATGGTGTCTGTGCTGTGCCCGGTTGAAATCATGGGTGTTCATTCACGAAGTTGGAGCCCTGTCAGCCTATTGGTAGGGATATTCACGAATCAATAGCTTTGATTATAACTATCATCAGACGAAAAGCACCCGTACGAGAACTCTGACATATGTGCTTTAACTGAAATAATCATGATTCTAATCATTGAATCATAGGCTGCTCATCTGAGTTGTCGGTGAATATCTCCTGAGTATGAAATCAAGCATCTATCCTCAATGGTTCAAGTGAGCACTATGACCCTTCCAAGGGTAAGGCTAGTAGGGCTCTAGCACGGGGGCCCTAGCACAAACCCCATTGTTTTTTTACACTATAAATTCACTATAGAAAAGGCCCACCAAAGATCTCAGTCTTAGGATGGAGGAGGGCATGATGAGCACCGAGATTCTCCCGGTAAAAATTTTATTCTCACATGAAAAATATGCCCTTTAACTTTTCTTTTTCCAAGGGTATATTGCTTTTTATTTCACCTGCACAAACCTCTTTCTGTGCTCACAGAATGCCGATATCTGTGCGGAATGATAAAATAACACGCTATATCCCTATACAATATAGGGATTTTTTTTTATGCTCACGAAAAAAAAATCTGTACGCGGAACAATTCACAGACTCTAAACATCCACATTTTGTAAACTTATTCGCCATGAGAAAATAGTGCCTTTCTTAGACACTTTTGTCCATAATCAATAAACGGGTAAAAATAAAATTTCATCAGCAAAAACATGCCCTATAGAAAATATTGAAAACAATATAGTATTTCATTACATGTGTGTGTGTGTATGAAAGCAGTGTTCGCCAATACGCATCCAAATTCAATTGTACTCCTCATAATTTCGTTGAGGAGTGAAAATACTCCTTCAAATTCGAGGTAATGTTTTTAATAGAGTTATTTCTCTGTTTCATAAACAAATACCCATATTATTACAAAATTACCCCTTAAAATTTTGGGATATGGAGTAAAAATTACTCTTCAAAATTATTTTTTTTCCGGTAACACTGCATGTGCGAGAAAGACATCAATAAAATAGAACCACTTACGTCACCTATCAAATAAAACGGTTACAATTCCATCTATTGAAATTAGCAACCGGATTTTGATTAATGTGCCGTATGGAGAAAAACAATATGGTATGGCTAATATTTTTTAAGTAATAATATTAGTTGAATTATCAAGTTAGCCTTAAAATTTTAATATTTGTTATTTAAACTTAGTACAATAACATTAGTGACATTCGCAAAATTTAGCTGTCCTTCGCTTGTATATTGTTTTTGATTACAATCACAAAAAACCTAGGATAGTTTTCACTTTGCCAGTTTTACGCTATAAAAGTTTTGTAAAAGTGCTTGTATAAAACTTGAAAAATACAACGAACAAGCTGATCAGCTACATTCGAGCTAATGCAATCGATCAGTTTATTGGTTGTATTTTTCAAGTTTTATAAAAGCACTTTTACAAAACTTTCAGTGTAATCCCGGCCTAACGTTGCTTTACCAAGCACAAATAACAACTGGTAAAATTTCGTGGCAAAAAACTTGATAATTAGACTAATATTATTCCTTATAAAATATTAACTAATATCATATGATATTGGTGTTTTTGCTGCGGTATATTAATCAAAATCCAGTCGCTGATTTTAATCGAAGGGTTGTATCATTTTTATTTCATAGGTGGCAGAAGGGGTTTCAGTTTATTGATGTTTCTCTCACATGTCACGGTGATTCTAAATTCATGGGACAATTTTTAAGAGGTGATATAAGCCACCTAAGAAAGCACTTTTGGGCATAGAAAGTGTGGTCGAATCGCAATAGCAATGGCGGTAGAGGGTGTTTTTGAAAGTGCACAACAGCACTGCACCAAAAACATATTTTCTAGACGGATTTGCTGTGGGGTGTATTCGAGGGTGCATATGCACCCCTTCGGATTGGATTGGAGTTTGTTTTATATTGGTGCAAGGACCATCAAAGGTCATGCTGCGTCAAATAATGATCTTTATCTGAAACCGACTATAGCTCAGGCTTTCCACAATGAAGGGATTTTCTGCCTTTTACCCAATGGGATGACCAAATAATGATCAAGCGGTACAATGACTGGTGGTAGAATTTGCGTTACCAGGCTGCACCATGAGAAGGACTACCACATTACAATATCCTGCACCCTGGTCACGAGCATTGGCGTACGCAAGATCGCAAGATCGATCTTTAGAAGGGACACAGTGGATTTGGGGGGAGCACAAGGAATCTATCCCAGAGAAATTTTAATCCGACCATCAGAAAGCGTTTTAAATTAACAGAAATGGATAAAGATAACTTACAGTGTACAGGTATTTTCTTTCGATATTTAATTTTTAATTTTTTACTAAAATATTTGAAAATATTTTTAATCTTTGATTGTCTTGGGAAGGGCGTGGACCACCCCCTCCTCCTTCTCCCCCACGTTCTCTCTCTCCTGCGGAATTACGCCTCTGGTCACAAACGTATGAATTCAGGGATGCTATTTTTTGCCAGAAAATTTCGCAACAAAACATAAATAAAAAAGTAGAAAAAAAGCTACGCAACATATATATATATCAACATGTAAAACGCTAGTGTAAGCCCCCTTTCGTTTGCCAGAATAGGTCGGATTTACACTGTATGAATACAATTAAATACTTTCCTAGCGTAAAATATTTGACTACGTATTTCCAACGATAGATGGCAGCTCATTTTTCAGAATGTGTGCCGGAGGGAAATTTTGCTTAACAAGGTTACCAACACATCACCACAGTAGGGTGACCATATCTCCTTGAGAAAAATACAGGAAATTTGGTTTGCGAATACTGGAAAGTACGGGACATCACTAATTGTCGCCAAACAGTCACCAAATTTCGGCGAAATTGCCAATAATGGCACGAAACTAACAAAAATTTTCTCAAATACTACACTGGTGTAAGAAATTAAGAGAATTTGCAGACTTGGTCGATTATCTCTAGAACTACTGCACCGATTTTAATGAAATTTGATATGTACATACATTGATACAATACAAAACAAATAACCATTCAATAATTGTAATACACACGCATGATCGTGCGTAACACTCATTGGAGTCGGAAGGTATGAAACAGCGGTCGCAAAATAAACAAAAAAATAGGTTAATAGGGGGTATGGCCCCCCTCTTACAGATATACAGGTCTCGCAGCGTGATTTCATACTTGAAATAAGGCAGTTTATCATTTCCTGTGGCAATTGGTCCCACTCGTTTAGCAGCAACGCTGTTTTCATTCCCTGAATGGTTCCCGGAGGGGGGTTGCGAGTTGCAATTGCCCTCCCCAGAGCGTCCCAGACATGCTCTATAGGGTTAAGGTCTGGAGATCTGGCTGGCCAATCCATCCGGCGAATATCCTCACTCTCTAGAAAATCGTCGAGCAGAAGAGCTCTATGTGGCCTCGCGTTATCGTCCATTAAAATGAACTCAGAGCCAACTGCACCCCTGAAAAGGCGAACATAGGGCTCCAAGACCTCATCCCTATACCTCACACCAGTCACAGTGCCTCTTTCAAAGACATGGAGAGGTGTTTGCGGCCATTCAACATGATGCCTGCCCAGACCATTAAACCTCCTCCGCCATAATGGTCGATTTCGCGGACATTGGAGGGTAGGTAGCGGGTCCCTGGTTCTCTCCATATGAACGTACGGCGAGAATCGGTGCTTAGGCTGAACCGGGACTCATCAGTGAAGAGAACGGTCGCCCATTGACCCATACTCCAATCTCTATGCTCTCTGCACCATGATAAACGGATTCTCCTGTCCGTAGAAGTGAGCGGGACGCAAACAACCCTCTTTCATGAAGTCTTTTGGAAACAGTCACCCTTGATACACGGATTCCTGTGGCTGCATGCAAGTCACGAGAGAGCTGAGAAGCTGTAGCGCTCCTGTTACGCCTCGCTATAATCGACAAATGGCGATCTTCTCTGGCCGTCGTGACTCTTGGTCGACCTTGCCCAGGCTTTCTCTCGATGGATCCGGTATCCTGGAACTGTTTCCATAAGTTACACACGACGCTGGGTGTTAAATTGAACACTCTACAAATCTGGACTTGAGATTGGCCTGCTTCTAGCCTCCCCACAATTCGCCACCTCATTCCATCATCTAAATGTTGGTGGTTACTCATTTTTACTGTTACAATTTGAAATTAACCGATTGCTGCAAAATAACACCAAGAAATTCGCCGAGGTGTGCTAGCGAAAGAAATGCGTCTTAACTTACGCGCGCTTATAAAGCCTGTTTCTCTACTGGCTCCACTTACACACACGTGTACGCTTACGTATTTGACGTACAAGATTTGCATTTTTGTCTAGAAGCAGTGGTTTTACATTCAGTTCTGTTCTTTTCATGAAATTCGATAAAATATGCAAATTCTCTTAATTTACAGTGTATATGTTACCGGCAAAGTATGAAATCCAGGCATTCTATAGAATGCCTAGGCATTGTATAGAATGCCTGGTCGTTTCAGGCAAAGTATGAAATACCGGTTTTATTCTATACTTTGCCTAGGCATTCTATAGAATGCCTAAACACAATCCAGGCAAAGTATGAAATATCTTCTTCCAACAAATCTCTTAAGGGGCGGTATAAAATATTACATAAAATTAAAATTTCACAGAATTTTCTTTTTTTCCCGGAAACGTTTCCCTTTCGCTCTCGTGAAAAGGGATCTGTTGAGGGGCGGTATAAAATATTACAATTCCTTCAAATTAAAATTTTGCAGAATTTTCGTCATTTTTTCCCAGAAACGTTTCCCTTTCGCTCTCGTGAAAAAGGATCTGTTGAGGGGCGGTATAAAATATTACAATTTCTTCGAATTAAAATTTCGCAGAATTTTCGTCATTTTTTCCCGGAAACGTTTCCCTTTCGCTCTCGTGAAAAAGGATCTGTGGAGGGGCGATATAAAATATTACAATTTCTTCGAATTAAAATTTCGCAGAATTTTCGTCATTTTTTCCCGAAAACGTTTCGCTTTCACTCTCGCGAAAAATGATCTGTTGAGGGGCGATATAAAATATTACAATTTCTTCGAATTAAAATTTCGCAGAATTTTCGTCATTTTTTCCCAGAAACGTTTCCCTTTCGCTCTCGTGAAAAAGGATCTGTGGAGGGGCGATATAAAATATTACAATTTCTTCGAATTAAAATTTCGCAGAATTTTCGTCATTTTTTCCCGAAAACGTTTCCCTTTCGCTCTCGCGAAAAATGATCTGTTGAGGGGCGGTATAAAATATTACAATTTCTTCGAATTAAAATTTCGCAGAATTTTCGTCATTTTTTCCCGGAAACGTTTCCCTTTCGCTCTCGCGAAAAAGGATCTGTGGAGGGGCGGTATAAAATATTACAATTTCTTCAAATTAAAATTTCGCAGAATTTTCATTTTTTCCCGGAAACCTTTCCCTTTCGCTCTCGTGAAAAAGGATCTGTTGAGGGGCGGTATAAAATATTACAATTTCTTCGAATTAAAATTTCGCAGAATTTTCGTCATTTTTCCCCGAAAACGTTTCCCTTTCGCTCTCGTGAAAAAGGATCTGTGGAGGGGCGGTATAAAATATTACAATTTCTTCAAATTAAAATTTCGCAGAATTTTCGTCATTTTTTCCCGGAAAAGTTTCCCTTTCGCTCTCGTGAAAAAGGATCTGTTGAGGGGCGGTATAAAATATTACAATTTCTTCCAATTAAAATTTCGCAGAATTTTCGTCATTTTTCCCCGAAAACGTTTCCCTTTCGCTCTCGCGAAAAATGATCTGTTGAGGTTCGTAATTTTTTCCGAAAACATGCATTAGTAAGCGACGACTTCCATTCTTATTGGTGTATAATCGCACCATTTGATCCACGATGTCGACTCCATATTTAATTTCGTTATTGTAGGCAACTGTTTCTGGGGTCTTTTTCACGTTTTCGTTGATAGTTACATCAGTATGGATTGAACTCAGAACTAGACATTTTTAATTTTTTTTTTCTCTGATAAGATGTCAGCGTGATATCAGTTCCAGTTTTGAATACTATCGACGAGTATAGATCCTGTGTTCCTGTTTTTGCAGTTGGAGGTACCTCACGACGGTCTTTTTGAAGTGTCCCAACCAAGCCTGTCCTTTTCAAAACTGCACATAATCTCAGTGATGTAAAATAATCATCTGTTGTTTTGTTTCGACGTTCTCCTAGATAAGGTTTGGCTAATCGAATTACATGTTCATAGACAAGTTGATTTGCTGGTCTGGTGTTATCTGTCCCAGTGTAATCGAAACTGATTTTCTGCCCATTCAGAATATATTTGGAATCAACGCAGGCAAGAAGCCAGAATTTTATCCCAAATTTGTCTGGCTTACTTGGGATATACTGTGTAAATGGACATCTTGCTTTTGAGGGTAGAAGTTGTTCGTCCACAGTTAGATTGGGCCCTGTTTTGTAGCAAGTCGCACTGTATTCTATGAATGAAATCCATAGTGAACATGCAAGAGAAAATTGGTCAGATGGAATTGCATGAATTTCAAAATTTCTTTGAAACGATATATTGTCATTGTTTGGGGAAAAAATAGAGGACCCCAAATCTCGACGACCACAATGAATTCAGTAGGAAGTTTTTTGCACCTCTTGCATACATAATGGATATCGTTGCATCCAGTTCAAGCAAAGAAACTGACCAAGAAGTTTTATTTAGACGACGATGGGCTTCAGCTTCTGTATATGTCGAATCATTTTGTCGCAGAAAATAAGGCGTCACGAACCCAGAACACTTTCATTTATGTTTTTTGAGCGCATAAAATGTGGGGCCTTGATTTTCTCTCAATATATTTTGCGATCCTCGACATCCTAAAGTTGAGGAAGGTTCTATGATTTTCCATATGCTCCCATCTGCTACAGTTTCTTAGATCGTTTCTGTGGCTTCAACGAGTTATAATGAGTCACACCACGGTCATTTTCTGCACACGAGAGCTAATTAGACCGGGACCTACAATTTATTGCCGATTCCGAACGGCAAGCTTGTTTCTAAGCTCATCGAGAGGTTGGTGCACTAAAATGATCTGTTGAGGGGCGATATAAAATATTACAATTTCTTCGAATTAAAATTTCGCAGAATTTTCGTCATTTTTTCCCGAAAACGTTTCCCTTTCGCTCTCGCGAAAAATGATCTGTTGAGGGGCGATATAAAATATTACAATTTCTTCGAATTAAAATTTCGCAGAATTTTCGTCATTTTTTCCCGAAAACGTTTCCCTTTCGCTCTCGCGAAAAATGATCTGTTGAGGGGCGATATAAAATATTACAATTTCTTCGAATTAAAATTTCGCAGAATTTTCGTCATTTTTTCCCGAAAACGTTTCCCTTTTGCTCTCATGAAAAAGGATTTGTTGAAAGACGGTATAAAATATTACAATTCCTTCGAATTAAAATTTCGCAGAATTTTCGTCATTTTTTCCCGGAAACGTTTCCCTTTCGCTCTCATGAAAAAGGATTTGTTGAAAGACGGTATAAAATATTACAATTCCTTCGAATTAAAATTTCGCAGAATTTTCGTCATTTTTTCCCGGAAAAGTTTCCCTTTCGCTCTCGTGAAAAAGGATCTGTTGAGGGGCGGTATAAAATATTACAATTTCTTCCAATTAAAATTTCGCAGAATTTTCGTCATTTTTTCCCGGAAAAGTTTCCCTTTCGCTCTCGTGAAAAAGGATCTGTTGAGGGGCGATATAAAATATTACAATTTCTTCCAATTAAAATTTCGCAGAATTTTCGTCATTTTTCCCTGAAACGTTTCCCTTTCGCTCTCGTGAAAAAGGATCTGTTGAGGGGCGGTATAAAACATTACAATTTCTTCGAATTAATATTTTGCAGAATTTTCGTCATTTTTTTCCGGAAACGTTTCCCTTTCGCTGTCTTGAGAAGGGATCCCTTGAGGGGCGGTGTCGTCAAATTAAATTTTCACACGGTTTTCTTCCATTTTTCCGGGAAACCTTAACGTCTGGCTCTCTGGAGAAGGGATCTGTTTATAGGGTCGGTATTCCTCTTCATAGTTGTAATTTTAGTGATATAATTTATGCGTCGAAAAATAATTTCAATAGTTGATTTTAATAAAGTATAAAACTATAAGCATCTAAAAGTAGGCTTTGTAGATTCTACAATGTAGAACATTCGCGACAAACCACGGCATTCTTGCAAAAAAAGTCGGGACAGCCAAAATAAAGTGAAAACACGGGAATGTCCCGGGAAATGCGTGACATATGTGTCATATGCATAAGGTCACCACAAAACTTTGCTAAGTAGGCATATATTTTGCTATTTATCTTTTATGTTCACTGTCCCAAATTTGTTTTTCAAAATGTCCCGTATTTTCGACTAAACTCACTTGACTCGCTGAAACTCGCTCAATCTTGACTGAAAACGTGGAGGAAGATCATTTTAATTTCTTACAAATCACGGTACGATTAATTATGATTGTAAACATAAACGTTCATGTCGTATATATATTTGTGACGTGTTTCTTTTTTACATAACAAAAACAAGACATTTTTAAATAAATACCAATAACATAACATTTATTTCGTAAAAATACATTTTTATTTACATTAATTTATTGTAGTCCTTCTTCGTACATACCCATCAGCATTTCTTTCCCATCAATTTTAACCATAATTATCAATTTTTCAACATTTGACAATTTTTTGAGAGATAGAATAGCAATAAGCAGGGTGACCATACATCCCGTATTTCTCGGGACAGTCCCAGTTCTTTTCTGTTTTCTTGCTGTCCCGACTTTTTTGCAGAAATGTCCTGAGTTTTCAAATATTTTCAACGAAGTCAACTTGACTTTTTATTCTTCAAATCAACGATTAAAATTATCTTTCCAGCTTAGAAATTACATCACGATAATGAGGCTTTTGGAATAGACATCATAATCATCATCAGCATTCTCTAAGGGAATCCCCCCCCCCCCGAGCCAAGATTATAGTGTTATTTTACAGGAAAAAAGGTAAAACCCCCTCAGAAGGTAAAAAAATCTCAATTCCCCCTCGAGAAAATTCTGCGTACGCCTATGATCATTAGTATCACTTGGAGGGATAAGCACAGCATGCTTTTCCCATGGGAAATCAATGTTAAAATTGCCGAATTTACCGTAGAAATGTGGAAATTTAGTAGGGTTTTCCGCCTCATCAATAATTTTAAAAGTTGAACTGAATTCTCGATTTTCGAAAAATTGAGTTCGCTTAGAAATATGAAGCACAGAAAATTAAATATAAAATAATTAGCCGGACCTACTTTTGAGTTAGATATTCATGCAATAACATTGATTTATATCTTCTCAAGCACAAAAATGAGAATTAATACTTCTGTATTGTTTTATAATATCCAATATCATCAATCTATATAGTTTAGGATGTTTTGAAGTTAATTATGGGCCCATAAATTACCCTGAAGAAATTCCGCAGCTTTAATCAAGCATTTTTTGAAGCAAAAGCAAGCAAATCGATAACTTGAGCTTCAAGAAAATTTTCGAAATATCTAGTACCCATCAAAAAGAAAAAAAAAACCAATTCATTTCTGTTTCTTTAATTTTGATTTATGTCTTTCAGGAGTTGCGCAGGAAGTCGCCATATTGGTTACCATGTATGTCTCTCCAGAAAAAGGGAAATATCACGTGATTCAAAAAGCCTCATTAAGAGACTAAAAACAAGAATATTCATCTCACACATTTGTCATGTTTTTTTTAATTCATAGCAATTTGAAGTGGCGCTTTATTTCTCGCGGTTGGCGAATTTTCAGTGATTTTAGCACGAGTTAACGACTTCGCTTACTTTTGGCATCATTTAGCGATAATTGACATTGTCGCGCACTTTCCCGTATTTCGAATCCCAATTTCACGTATTTTTCTCGAGCAAATATGATCGGCCTAACAATAAGCAATTCTTTACTTAGAATCTCTATCTCCCGTATTTCCAACGATAAAATATGGTAAACCTACGTATACCAATTTGTTTTCCGTGACCGACATACCACGGTCACTTTCCCTCGAATAGATGAGTTAACGGGCGCTTTATACATTATATTTTTTGTTCATAAATCCGTAGATAAAAATTTCGGTTACTTCAAGACAAAATGATATCGCATAGTCCGCATTTGCAAGTTCCATTTATCAATGATGAAATATTAACAGTAGAAAGACGGAACGGGGGTCTTTTTGACCCTGTACGCTGTTTAAGCTTACATATCTCTGCTAAGAATAAACCGAACCACCTGGAATTTCTGGACTTTTCCTGAATTAGCATGTTCTTATTGTATACCAAAGCTTCCTTTCGTTACCTTTTTAACAACGAAGCTACGAGCGGATATACCTAGAAAGACCGAAGGGGGTCATAGTGACCCTTAATTATATTCTAGCACATTATGCGGTAAATACTACTATCGTCGTCACAATTGATTTCTAAGTAGGTTATAATCCTTCTGAAAGTCTTTTTTGCATTTGACCTTGTGTGTGACCTTTCTTTTCCTCTCATTCTTATCTGCAAGTGTCGTCAGCAGGTGTGTCATTTTTGGTTTTTGTCAAGCATTCTTGCCATAGTATCCGTTAAATTGTTTATTCTGGGACGTAGAAAATTTGAGTGCATGTGATCTTTTCAAACAGTTTAGAACATAGTTTCAAAAACTTTTTGTTCCATCGCCCCCTTCTTCAGATAAATTTTTCCCTCATCACCCCCCAACTCAAGCGAACCCATAGGATCCTATGTTATACCCGTGGCTTCTATCGCCTCCTTGGCCCTTTCTATCGCCCACCAGGAGGCGATATTGCCCACTTTGGGAAACATTGGTTTAGAATGACAAGAAAACTTATATTTATTGAAGAAATACTCCAGGAGATGCAAAGATTAGATGAGAGAAACTCTGGAAGCAGTTATGATGAAAGTGCAGAAGAGCATAGACCTACCCTATGTCGAACTGTAGTGAAGAAAGTAGCGGTTCTGATGACGAAGATTTAAATCAATATAAAATTATTTCTCGGGAGCGGTAGCCCAGGTCGATAAGATACTCGCCTAAAGTACCAAAGGATGTTTAGAGGTGTCGCGAGTTTGATACCCGGTTCGTCTTTGTCAGAAAACTTTCCTGGTACAGGGGTACAACAGACACGGCGACTTGACCGCATGAAGTCCCTCATTGAGGAGTTAGTGCACCAACCTCTCGATGAGCTTAGAAACAAGCTTGCCGTTCGGAATCGGCAATAAATTGTAGGTCCCGGTCTAATTAGCTCTCGTGTGCAGAAAATGACCGTGGTGTGACTCATTATAACTCGTTGAAGCCACAGAAACGATCTAAGAAACTGTAGCAGATGGGAGCATATGGAAAATCATAGAACCTTCCTCAACTTTAGGATGTCGAGGATCGCAAAATATATTGAGAGAAAATCAAGGCCCCACATTTTATGCGCTCAAAAAACATAAATGAAAGTGTTCTGGGTTCGTGACGCCTTATTTTCTGCGACAAAATGATTCGACATATACAGAAGCTGAAGCCCATCGTCGTCTAAATAAAACTTCTTGGTCAGTTTCTTTGCTTGAACTGGATGCAACGATATCCATTATGTATGCAAGAGGTGCAAAAAACTTCCTACTGAATTCATTGTGGTCGTCGAGATTTGGGGTCCTCTATTTTTTCCCCAAACAATGACAATATATCGTTTCAAAGAAATTTTGAAATTCATGCAATTCCATCTGACCAATTTTCTCTTGCATGTTCACTATGGATTTCATTCATAGAATACAGTGCGACTTGCTACAAAACAGGGCCCAATCTAACTGTGGACGAACAACTTCTACCCTCAAAAGCAAGATGTCCATTTACACAGTATATCCCAAGTAAGCCAGACAAATTTGGGATAAAATTCTGGCTTCTTGCCTGCGTTGATTCCAAATATATTCTGAATGGGCAGAAAATCAGTTTCGATTACACTGGGACAGATAACACCAGACCAGCAAATCAACTTGTCTATGAACATGTAATTCGATTAGCCAAACCTTATCTAGGAGAACGTCGAAACAAAACAACAGATGATTATTTTACATCACTGAGATTATGTGCAGTTTTGAAAAGGACAGGCTTGGTTGGGACACTTCAAAAAGACCGTCGTGAGGTACCTCCAACTGCAAAAACAGGAACACAGGATCTATACTCGTCGATAGTATTCAAAACTGGAACTGATATCACGCTGACATCTTATCAGAGAAAAAAAAAATTAAAAATGTCTAGTTCTGAGTTCAATCCATACTGATGTAACTATCAACGAAAACGTGAAAAAGACCCCAGAAACAGTTGCCTACAATAACGAAATTAAATATGGAGTCGACATCGTGGATCAAATGGTGCGATTATACACCAATAAGAATGGAAGTCGTCGCTTACTAATGCATGTTTTCGGAAAAAATTACGAACCTCAACAGATCATTTTTCGCGAGAGCGAAAGGGAAACGTTTTCGGGGAAAAATGACGAAAATTCTGCGAAATTTTAATTGGAAGAAATTGTAATATTTTATACCGCCCCTCAACAGATCCTTTTTCACGAGAGCGAAAGGGAAACTTTTCCGGGAAAAAATGACGAAAATTCTGCGAAATTTTAATTTGAAGAAATTGTAATATTTTATACCGCCCCTCCACAGATCCTTTTTCACGAGAGCGAAAGGGAAACGTTTTCGGGGAAAAATGACGAAAATTCTGCGAAATTTTAATTCGAAGAAATTGTAATATTTTATACCGCCCCTCAACAGATCCTTTTTCACGAGAGCGAAAGGGAAAGGTTTCCGGGAAAAAATGAAAATTCTGCGAAATTTTAATTTGAAGAAATTGTAATATTTTATACCGCCCCTCCACAGATCCTTTTTCGCGAGAGCGAAAGGGAAACGTTTCCGGGAAAAAATGACGAAAATTCTGCGAAATTTTAATTCGAAGAAATTGTAATATTTTATACCGCCCCTCAACAGATCATTTTTCGCGAGAGCGAAAGGGAAACGTTTTCGGGAAAAAATGACGAAAATTCTGCGAAATTTTAATTCGAAGAAATTGTAATATTTTATATCGCCCCTCCACAGATCCTTTTTCACGAGAGCGAAAGGGAAACGTTTCTGGGAAAAAATGACGAAAATTCTGCGAAATTTTAATTCGAAGAAATTGTAATATTTTATACCGCCCCTCAACAGATCCTTTTTCACGAGAGCGAAAGGGAAAGGTTTCCGGGAAAAAATGAAAATTCTGCGAAATTTTAATTTGAAGAAATTGTAATATTTTATACCGCCCCTCCACAGATCCTTTTTCGCGAGAGCGAAAGGGAAACGTTTCCGGGAAAAAAAGAAAATTCTGTGAAATTTTAATTTTATGTAATATTTTATACCGCCCCTTAAGAGATTTGTTGGAAGAAGATATTTCATACTTTGCCTGGATTGTGTTTAGGCATTCTATAGAATGACTAGTCATTCTATAGAATGCCTAGGCAAAGTATAGAATAAAACCGGTATTTCATACTTTGCCTGAAACGACCAGGCATTCTATACAATGCCTAGGCATTCTATAGAATGCCTGGATTTCATACTTTGCCGGTAACATATATATACAAATAGCTGTTTTCAATCTCCAAATTTCAAAAGATTTTCAGGATGATTTCGTTTGTGGTGATTCGAGAATTCCGAATACTTTGTTTCTCATTAATCGATTGAAATTTATTTCCTCATCGCACACTCAACCTTTTCCTTCAAGTGAAAGGAAAAAGACTCCTATCAGAGCATTTTCACATATTCGTTTATAGTTTAACTTTGTGCTCTGAATGTGTTTACTCGGCAAAATATAAAATAATAATAATAAATGTTCTGTGAAACCCACAGGCCATCTCCAAGTTTTATTAGAAAAATCAATATTACTCTCAACGCGTAAGATGTGTTGATTAAAATCTACTGAATAAATTAACTCGTTCACAGCCACCTATCAAGTGCGAAAAGCAGCAGGCTTCCGACAAAAAAAAGTTAATAAGCATACCACTCTGTACCGTTTATGTATGTTGAGAAAAATACTTCCTCACTTATATATAAATATTTCAAAACCCTTCAACTCATTTTCGAAAACTCAGAGAAAATACAAATATATACCACTGGAAATAATGTCAACTCATTCACTCATAGTTAATGAGGTACGAAAATTACTTGCGTCGGCATTTTTGATCAAAATAATTGAATTCAAGTAAACTCTTTTTAAAAAAACGAGAAAAACCGGGACATATTTGCAAAAAAGTCGGGACGGCCAGAAATACAGAAAAAACCGGGAATGTGCCAGGAAATACGGGACGTATGGTCATCTAGTCACAAGACTTTGTTTCAACAACTTTTGAACCCCCCCCCCTTGTCAGCAAAAGTCAGCAAAACACTGACCCCCCCTCCCTCCCGTCAGCAGCTTAGAATATTTCATATCTTCAAAAAGGGGTGGTTGATGACGTAAGCAACCTTCAAACCCCCCCCTCCCCCCTTGTCATCAAAAGTCAGCAAATCCGAAACCCACTCTCCCCCCCTCGATGCCGACGTAATACTTGAATGACCCCTTAACACGCTGCATGCCAAGGAAACACTGTTTACTTTAATTCAAGTAAGGAAAAAATTAAAATTCCGTGGTTAATTTGATAGCGAATGATGAAGGTAGCAAATAGTACATTTCGAAAAAGGCAAAATTGTCAGGCTTCAGTGGGCTTTACTAAAGTATATGCTTTTGGTATTAAGAGTGTGTTAACCGCTTCACTTACAAGCGATTGGTAAGAAATTCGGATGATCTCTGTTTGACGAATCGGTGATAAATATGACAACCTTGTTGTAACGTAATGGCATGTTAGAAAAAGGAATAAAAAAAGAGGTGGAAAGTTAGGGGAAAAACCAATGAAAGAGGAAAACAGTATATTACTCTATACTTACTCTCTCTCTCTTATTTGTAATACTGATAGATAAGAGAGAGTAGGTATGAAATATATTTCTCTTTTCACCCTCACCTACCTGTTCTCTTTCCCCTCTTATGTACTATATATAGTAGAACATATTTAACCTTAAAGTAGAAGCTTTTTACCTCTTCATCACGGAGGTAAAAAGTACTACTTTTCTTTCATAGAGTTGCAACAAAGTTTCGTGTTGATGAGAAGAGAGGAATGAAAACAGAGACATATTTGAATTTATTCCACTGGCGTTTGGACGCAATATTACGTCCTTGATCGTAAAGTGGTTACGCCTTTATCAGCCAAATAAATTGGTGTAGGTCATAGTTTCCCAAACTTTTCATTCCATCGCCCCCTTCTCCAGAACTTTTTTTCTCTCATCGCCCCCCAACTCAAGTAAACCCATAGGATCCTATGTTAAATCCGTAGCTTCTATCGCCCCCCTGGACCATTCCATCGCCCACCAGGGGGCGATATTGCCCACTTTGGGAAACACTGGTGTAGGTTGTCGTATTTCAGACTGTGCATTGAAAGACCAAGGTTTGAATCCAGCTCGTTGAAGATGTCAATTTTCTTTTCCACTCCTCATTCGAAAATGATTTAAATGTTTCAATTTCTCTTTGCCGACACAATAATAAAAATATGCAAAAAAAATAATGTTTTAAAAAATGTAATTCCCTTAAGCATCTTTTCTCTTCCAAAATTTAAATAGATGTTCAAATATTTTACAGCTGTTACGATTATTAACATGCATGATATATATATTTTTTATACTAGAATTTTTCTGTTTATTTTTGGCCGATTTGCTATCGAAAAATGCATTCATAAATTGAACACATATTTTACTAAAATTTGCAAAGATTTTCTACCTCATTTTGAAAATTTTTAAATCGTGATCCACCTTTAGCTGTTCGAATATTTCAGTTTGTGCTCTCAGTGTATAAATTTGTTGGTTTAAAAAATAAAATCGTTCATATTGCATTGAAAATAGCGAGATCCGAAGCGTTTGCAAATGCGAAATGTCTCGCGGAACAGCGGTTGAAATATCTACCTTGTTTGCACCGCTGCTATGGGATCAGATATGAAAAAGAAGATATCGTTGAGTTACGCGAATTATCGTAAAGGATGAAGTAACGTGATTGGCTGCATGAAAAAAATCGTACAATCGCGGAATAGTGGTCCACTTGCGAAATATACAACCGGGTGTATAGGGCCGTTATATCTCTAATGGGACAGAGCCCGGGCCTTGTCTGGTCTGACAGGTAGTTTTAACTTTATGCCCGGTTTTTCCTACCACATATTTATTTATTTTATTTCATCATCATCAACAACCATTTTCAATCCACTACTGGATATGAAAGTCTCCTCTAAATTTTTCCATTCTGCTCTGTCTGATGCTTTAGCCATCCAGTTGACTCCTGCCACTTTCCTGATCTCGTGAATCCATCTTGCGTGGGGACACCTCGGACGTTTAACACCACGGCGGTACCAATCTAGAATACTTGTGATGCTGTCTTCTTGCAATATATCTAGCCCATTTCCATTTCAAACGTTTAATTCTTTCCATGATATCATATACCTTTGTGTGGTTCCTTATCCAAGTGATTCGTTTTCTGTCTCTCCTTGTGATGCCTAGCATACCTCTTTCCATGCTCCTTTGCGTTGTCTGTAGCCTTTGTATCGTCTTGCTTGTGAGTGTCCATGTTTCATCTCCATAAGTCAGTGCTTGTAGCACACACTGGTTAAACACTTTTCTTTTCAGGCATAATGGCATGTGACTCTTCAGAATTACACAGTTTTTGCCAAAAGTGCTCCATCCAATCCTGATCCTTCTGTTTATTTCATTAATGATTCCGTTGTCCATAATAATTTCTTGTCCCAGGTATACATAGCTTTCTACTTCTTCTATCTCTGTGTTGTTGAGCAAGATTGTCCTCTTCAACGCAAAGGGGTTGAACATAACTTTAGTCTTTTGCAGATTCATTTTCAAGCCCACCTGAATACTTGCCTTCGCCAATTCTTGTATCATTCCATCGCGAGAGATTTTCCAAAATAAAAACTTCCATATAAGAAATTCATTTTTATTTAAAAATATGTTAGAACTAAAGAATGCCTTTATTCAGCTGAGCTGATTACCATGTACCATACAATGTGATTTTATCAAATTCTACTTGTACAATAATCAATATTATCGGCTCCGTCATGCCAGAATCACGAATGTGCAATGCCCTTGCGAAAAAAAGAACCTGGGAGAGAATCATCCGATGTCAAAATTTTATATTTCTTAACAATTAAAAACACAGAATAGAATGATAAGTAATATGTCAATATATGGGGGGGGGAATGTGCCTACGTTTTATGAACAATTTTTTTAATGGTCGATTGCAAATGTAGAATCATTTTGAAATCGGATTCAAAAAATAATTTCTTAATCACCTTATATACGAACATCAAGGACCATACACCTCGCTACACTTCCATCTTGCATGAGGGACACTAAGCACATCAAAAAACAAAGTAGATATTTATTTATGACATTTAAAAAACAGAATATCTTTGAAAGTCAATATCGCCTAATTAAAATCAGAACAAGCGTTCCGAAAAGGGCTTTCGGGACAGCACGTTTACAGGGAGGGGGGGGGGAATCAGAATGTCCCGTAAAACCGGGATATATGGTTAGCTTATGTAGGTGTCACCGATAAATTGTTTGGTCAAAAGGGGGTCGCAATTCAAAAATTTTGCGCACTACTGCCCTAGACTACAAAGCCAACAAATATCTCAGTATTTCCTCAGAGCTCGAATGCACTGAACGGGACCGTACATGGCTTACCTGGCAAGTGAGAGGACGTGAGTTCGATTCCCTGCAAGGACACTTGAATTTTTTCTCTTTCCTAAAATTCATCTTCGCACCAGCCAGCTGTTAAAAATCTTCGCATGGATAGCGGAGAGTGACATCAGCCTTGGATAAGTTGATACTATAGCCATTGGATATAGCTTCCTTATCCCAGTCGCCTTAGTTGGTACTTACTGGTTTAGTTGTGGAAAAACCGATTGGTTTCTGAAAAAAAGCTGCCAGCTATTAAAAACCTTCGTAAGTACCAACTTCCTTCTGAATGTCAAGTCTCTAGTAGATGAACTCATAGACTGACAGTGTACAAAGGGTCTTGGTCTTATAGTCACGAATCTCTCCTTTAATAGTAAAAAGAGTGAACGTACGGATTCCATTATGGATCCTATTAAATTTTTCATCTCGTTTGTAGACGAACAATTTTGTTTTAGTCTTCAATAATTGTCAACAACAACATAATTCGTTATATAGTATACACTCGTGTGCAAAATTAAGAGAATTAGCACATTATGTCGAATTTCTGAAAAAGTAGTGGACAGATTTTAATAAAATTTGGTACGAATACACAGTTATAACAGAGTAAGAGATGCACCATACAAAAGTCATAGTATGCACGCATGATTGTCAGTAAGGCTTATCATTGAAGAAATGTCCAAAATCTACGTTGCGAGATCGAACCGAAAATGAGTCTAAAATGGGGTATGGTACCCTCTTCTCGGAGGGGGATGGCGAGATGCGATTTCCCTTCCAAGAGCGTCCCAGACATGTTCTATAGGGTTTAGATCAAGAGATGTGGCTGGCCAATCCATACGCCGAATATACTCACTTTCCAGATAATCGTTGAACAGGTGAGCCCGATGTAGACGAGCGTTGTCGTTCATGAACAGGAACCGAGGGCCAACTGCGCCCCCGAAAGTCGGACATAGGGCTCTAAAATCTCCTATCTATACCTCCTAGCAGTCACGGACCATCTGCCAAACACATCGAGCGGGTGTGCGGTCGTCCAACATGATGCCTGCCCAGACCATGACATCTTCACCACCATAGTGCAGGGCCGTCTTAAGAGCATCATTGGCCCCCGGGCCAAGTGGTTTTTCTGAGGCCCTAACAGGTAAATTCTAGGAAATTTCAACAAAATCTAACTTTTGTGAGGCCGTTTTCTATTGAGGCCCCCGGGTCGTGCCCGGGTGGGCCCATGCGTTAAGAAGGCACTGCCATAGTGGTCCATTTCTCTGATGTGGGAGAGATGGTATCGGGTACCAGGCTCTCTCCAGATGAGTGTACGTCGAGAATCAATGTCCAGGTTGAATCTCGACTCATTTGTGAAGAGCACGGTGCTGCACTGAAGTCTGGTCCAAGGCTGATATTGTCTGCACCATGCTGAACACGCTCTCTTGTGTGCTGCAGTTAGCGGGACGCAAACAGCTGGTCTTCTGGTATAAAGCAATCTCTCATGAAGCCTTCTGGCAACAGTAAACCGTGAAACTCGAGTTCCAGTGGCAGCATGCAGCTCACGTGAGAGCTGTGATGCTGTAGCAGTCGTGTGATGCCACACTGAAAGTGTCAAATAACGATCCTCATTGGTCGTCGTGGCTTTTCGACGACCTTGTCCAGGTCTTTTCGATATGGACCCAGTGTCCTGAAACGTGTCCGAGTGGCATGGTGGTAAGATGCTCGTCTACCATCGTGAAGGTTGTTGTCAGGGTCCCGGTTCGAACCCAAGGGAGGATATCGATATGATATTTTCCCTAATGAACTCCAGGCGACCACCGATAGACAGTGCCTTCGCTTTCAGCCAATCTCACTAATGGCAGTAAATTGCAATATAGCGATATGGCCAGAGTTGGTGTTTGGTGAAGTAGTGTCCTGAAACTGTTTCTTTAAATTGCAGACGACACTGGCCGTAACATCGAGTTCTGTAGCCACCTGCACTTTTGATTGCCCTGCCTCTGATCTACCGACGATTCTCCATCTCATTCCGTCATCCATACGTTTGTGGCTACTCATTTTACCTGATAGCTTATAAAATTTACCAAAAACTCTTGCGAGAAACACAGCGAATGTCACCGAGGAGTACGAGCACACGAATCATGGAAAACGCCTCGTGCCCTTGTCATCCCCTCCGTGGTCACAGCTCCGCCCACACGCACGTGTACGCTTACGTATTCGACACTGAATATTTGCATACTTCTTTGGTGGCATTATTAGTACCTTTGGTTCAGTACTTTTTGTGAAAATAGACAAAATGTGCAAATTCTCTTAATTTTGCACACGAGTGTAGGTTTTTGTCATTACAGTGAAAATATGTACTCACAGTCAATTATAAGTAATTATTTCATTTCCTTATAATATGGCTCGAAGGAAAATGAGTGAGATATATTTTCAATGCCATAATGTAATTTTTCTACCTTCACAGATGCTGTTGATCAACCGTGGAACACCTGCTAAAAACTGTTTTGCGCTTCCATTAAAACAAAATACAGATTGTTGTGTTAATTAAGATACGCTTTAAATTATCTTTAAATAGTAGCTCGACTTGGATGTTGCATCAAAATCTACCGAATATTTCATGCTGGTACATCTAAAAAGGTTTCAAAAATGAATGTTGCAACTTTAATATGTTTGTTTGCTTTCGCGGTGAGTCTTAAAAATTTTTGACATTTATCCAAGAAATCATTATCAATGATTATATATATGATATCTCAGAAGTATTTCTATCCATGAGCAACGGTCATGTGTTCATGAATCGGTTCTCAGCCTTGAGAACTAAATGTATGTTTTGTTCATGTAGAACACATCAAATGTTCGAAATTTTACAGGTATCGGTTGGCTGCCAAAACCTCCTTACTGAAATGTGTGGGCTTAGGGCTTGTCGATCTGACGAATGTTGCATGGGCATGGTTTTGAAACGTTGCATGAAAATTGGTTCCATAGGTAATATATATAAGTACTACACTTTTTTTTTTTTTTTTTTCAAACCGAGCACAACTCAGGTCTATTGCCATAAGCAATTTACTACCTAGTGAGTTGTGCCGGAAGTGTAAGTGCGTGTACCTAACAGTTGAGTGCGTATCTAGTGTTGTGTATGATTTTTCAGTGCTGCCATCTATATCTCAGAAGTGAAGTGAGTGATGTGTAGTGACTGAATATTTGTACTGTTTGTAGGACTGTTGCTCTCTGTGGCGAGACTTTTTAACGGGGAGATCGGCTCGCATTTGCGCCTTGAAGTTGGGAACCACAGAAAACCAAATAAGTACTACACTATATATTTCATATACAGGGTGTCCAGTAAGTCAGGACTGGATCGCAAGAGTCAGATCATCATGGCCACTAAAAAATTCGTATTGGCTTCTAAAATTTTCTTTGTGTAGTTTCTAAGTTCAAGGCAGAGAGCAACACAATGTATGGAATTTATATCAGTATATCTGACTACATGTAAGAGGGCGACTGTGCCCTGAAAAAGTCAAAAGCAGCGTAATTTTGGAACCTCTTCCTTCGAGTCAAAATTTTTTGGTGCCTAAAAATATTTTCTGGCGCCTAGATTTTTTGCGATTTCTCTAGCCCTGCTGTAAGTCCTGCTTTGGCCTTTATCTCATTAACCGTTCGTCGTAGAATATGGTTCGAATTTAAAAAATACTCAAAATATTTTCAGTAATCACACTCTGTACCAGTTTTGAGAGTGAAAATACAGTGTCTCACAAAATAAATAATCTAAATAATTATATGGACACCCTGTCTTAAAAACCCAATTAGAAAGTTGTTACCCTGTCTCTTCTGAGGGTAACAAAAAAAAATTTCACGTTTCCAAGTGCAATATTCGCTGAGATATTATATAGAATTCAAAAATGAGAGAAAAGTTGGGAAAGACCAACATAAATGAGGAAAAGAAGCATTGTCCGTTAAATAATGCTCTTTTTTCCCAATTTTTTTAACTTCAAATATCTCAACGAATATTCCAGTAAGGCACGTGGAATTTTTTGCGACGCCCAGAAGAAACAGGACAACAAATTTCTGATTAGAAGTTAAAAGACAAGGGGATAAGTCGTTACCATGAATAAGCAAATCATTGAAAAGAGAAAGCAGGCTTTCACGGCCGGAGATAACAAATTTCATACTTTTCGGGCTGTTATGTCGTGTTCCAGGCTTCTTTGAAGCAGACTCTTCGTCCACTACTGCGGTGGACATCTTCAGTGCTGTTTTAGAAAAGCGAGGAGACGAAACGACCTCCTTGGATGACCGTTGTCCACTGACGCTTTTGCTGGAAACGCGGAAGGATCAACCTCGTCGTTGTGACGTATAGAAAGTGACGTGTTCAGGTTGATGGGACGTGGCGGCTTCTGATTGGGTGGGTGGGGATCGGAGTCTTTAAATTTGAATGGGGGGGGGGGATCTGAATTCGAAAGATTTGATTTTACAATCGTCCTGATCTTGGTATTTCGGATTGTCGGGTGCCATATCTTGCTCAAAAAACCTATTGAAATCATCTTTGTGCTTAACGATCCCAATAGCTTCTCAGTTTAGTCGGGAGTAGAAATGTGTTTCTGAAGAGAGGGTATCGATGTCTCTTGGAAGTGGAGTTCATGACCCTCGAATTCGGATCCCTCATTCAAATTTGAAGACTCCAATCCCCTCGACGTCGCACCGACGAGGTTGATCCTCCCGCGTTTCCAGCAAACGCGTCAGTGGACAATGGTCATCCAAGGACGATCGTTTCGTCTCCTCGCTTGTCAAAAACAGCACTGAAGATGTCCACCGCAGTAGTGGACGAAACGTCTACTTCAAAGAAGCCTGGAACACGACATAACAGCCCAAAAGGTATGAAATTTATTATAAACAAATCACTATTTTCAAAATCAGAATTTAGTTCAATAAAAGGTGATTCACACACGCAGGGGAATTGTATGATAACCTCCCACATTGAGTGTTGCCTCATAATAATTATGAGTGTTAAACATAAGAATCATAAGAATAAAAAGAAAAAGACAAGAAAAAAGAGAAACGAAAGTTGACATCAATTCCATCTTGTGTCAGAAGCAGGAGATAAAAAATTAACCAGGGCAACTTTTATAACTCACTGTATTTTCACTGTCAAAACTTGTACAAAATAACTTTAACTGAACACATTTTAAGCACGTTTTTTAAAACAGCCAGCTGTTAAAAACCTTAGTATGCATAGCAGAGAGTGACATCATCCTTGGATGAGTCACTATCTGGTTGCAGTGTTCAGTAGTTGTGACCTTTGGACTGAATTAGGTCCGACCGTCCTTGTACGGTCCCGTTCAGTGCACACGAGCTCTAAAGAAAGATTGAGATATTCGTGGCCTTTGTAGTCTAGGGAGCTCACCCGGCAAGTGAGAGGACGAGGGTTCGCTTCCCTGCGCGAGAGCAGTTGTGAATTTTCTTTCTTTCCCAAATTCATCTTCGCATCAGCCAGTTGTTGAAAACCTTAATTCGAAGTATTGCCACATTCCAACGAGTAGGCTTATAGATCAAGGTTTCACGAATGGTAGGCGTAACGACAATATCTAAATGAAATTCAGCCTATGGAAACTGAGAAACACACTTCTACATTTCGACATTTGACTTGATAAATCTAATTGAAACTGAGCGGTAAATTATGGAAATATGTTAATTGATGGGAACAATTATTGCTGACCTTTTCCTGTGTAGTGTCATCTACATAAAATTAATTGGAATAAATATAAAATCCAACTCTTTTACATGTCAGTTAGCCCTTCAAGCAGCATTGACAAGATATCTTGCCTCATTAAAATCCTTCTATTTTAGAATTGACACACACAAGCCCAGATATTTTTTAAAGTTCATTTGTCAATGGAGCACTTTTCCTTATAACCATCAGTTTGCATCTGTCAGTAATACCGTACACATTCCTTTGCGGAATTTCTAGCCCTAACGTATAAATGTTGTCAGAGTTGTATTTGTTTCATGTTCTGCTGGTGCTGCCACCTGTCTTCCATATTTGAAGTAAAGATGATAAACGCTTAAATTTTTCATGTTATGTAAGTATCGTGTTGCAGGTTTGCCTGCTCTCCGCGGAGAGACTTTTTCAAATGAGAGACCGGCTCGCGCGTATTCGCGTCTTATAGTTGGAAAATCACAGCAGTGTGCATCTGTTGAAAATCGGAAGAAAGCCCCTTGCGTTAAAAAAGATATGGCATTTCGAAGGGGGTTTACTACTTTTTTGCTAGGCCATGTAAAGGAAGGGTTGAGGGCAAAAGGTCTGCCTTACCGCTCAAAGAGTTGATAAAATTTGCTCTTTATTGTAATGAAAGAAATCCACCCCGTAGTAATTGAAAGAAGGGGGGAAAAAACTTTTTGAGATATTATCGAACGATAGAAATGTTTAATTTTTGACACTTTCCGTGTCTTTTTGAAACCTTGAAAAAATTTTAGGACTTTTTTCATTAAGGGAAAAAGTGTCAAAGATCAAGAACTTCAATCGCCGATTTTTATTTCAATTGCAAATTTTTATCCAACTGTCACGAAGTAATTATTTTCAGAATAAATAAAGAAGCAAATTATAACAACTAGAATTTTTCTGATTTGGAGTGGTAAAAAAATTTTAAATTTTTCCGAATCACCATTCACAGGAGTGTCACAGGTGAATTGACCTCTCTTTTTGTTGATCATTTTTCCATATTTTACGCACATATCCACCATGGAATTTTCAATCCCCTTTCAGACACTCTTTGTATGCATCAAGATGTTATTTGTAAAATTTACTTTACTAAAAATTTCATTTCCTGTTTTAGGAACACCATGTGGTTCTTTTGCATGTCCGTGCCAGAATGGATTGTTTTGTGTCCCGTTGAGAGGAGTAAGATATATTCATATATTTTAAACTCTTTTTCTCATTTAAAGCAGTGCATTCACATACAGTATATAGAGGTTGTCCTGTTTATCCTAATGCGGCCTTTATCTCATCAACTGTTCGTCGTAGAACGTAGAGGTATGAAATGCTTAAAATGTGTTCAGAAATCACTTTGTACCAGTTTCGAGAGGGAAAATATGGTGTGCAATAAAATTAAAAATCCAAATTTTTATACGGTCTTCTAACTTCCCTGCCCTCTTGCTTCTAATTAAAAAGTTGTTGCGCTGTCTTTCTTGTGTGTGTATGTGTGTGTGTGAGGCCAACAAAAAAATTCCATGTTTTCATCTCCAATATTCGCTAAGATATTTAAATTCAAAAATCGGAGAAAAGTTTGGAAAAACAGCATAAACTAACGGAAAATGTTTTTTTTCTCTCATTCATGCTGTTCTTTCCCGACTTTTCTCCGGTTTTTGAAAATATCTCAGTAAATATTGCACTTAGAAACATGAAATTTTTTTGTTGGCCACAGGAAAGACAGGGCAAGAACTTTCTAATTGGAAGTTGGAGGACAGGAAAGTCGTATTAAAATTTATATAATTTTATTTTATGGCACACTATATCTTTACTATCGAAACTGGTACAGAGTGATTCTTGAACACATTTTGAGCATTTTTTAAATTAGAGCCATACCTCTACGACGAACGATAGATCAGATAAAGGCCGAATTAAGATTTATAGAGCACCTTGTACAGGTTGTTCTAGAACTCCTCTACTTAAATAAGTGGTGTGATAATACGTCAAGACAAACAGTTTTTGCTGTGGAAACTAGGATCACAAATATAGGTGGATATAGAGCAGAGTTTCTCAACCGCCGGTCCGCGGCCTAGTACCGGGCCGCGAGTGATTAGCCGTTTCATTTTTCCTCATTCATTTTCCGTTGGTCTTGTGTTTTGCCGGGCCTTCGACTCACAAAAATAAATGAAACCGGGCCGCGGGCTTGAGGTTGAGAACCACTGATATAGAGGGCCTTCCCCGTTCAGTTGAAAAATTATATTATTGGCATAGGCGGACGGCGGAGGTAAACATTCACCCCCTCTCCACTCCATTATACGTACTTTCGGTGATTTGCCCCCCTTCCGGGAGGCCGGTATCCGCTTACGGTTGCAATGCCTTTACTACTTAGTGCAAATTACGTAGTATTTAAGCATTAGTGCCAAAAAAGGGAAGAAAAACATAGTAAAGTACTGTTATTGAGAGGGAAAAATATTTCCTTCCGTTAGAGAGAGGGGCGATTTTTCCTTCCGTAAAATTTCCTGACTGGAACAAAAATTGTTTTTTCCCTCTCACACCGTGTATGGAAGTTTCCTGTCACTCTTCATGATGTCAGCAAAGTTGCTGCCATATTTCGGTGACTGCTGAAGTGAGGTGATGCATCTATCCCCTACATAGGTGGGTTGCAACCTATAGGTTCCATCGCAAAAAGGGTTTGTCTTGACGCGTGTACTATCACCCCTTTGATTTTAGCGGTAGAGATCTGTGACACTTCGTATGAAGTATTATCTGTCAAGTACATGTATGTAATTAAAAAAAGTTATATATTTTCTCTCTTATTACCTTTATTCATGCAAATTTGATAAAAACTGATAGTTTTATCATCGTTTCGTTTTCAGGGAATAGGAATCTGTGTTCCTTCTCCACAATTGCCATCTATTAAATTACCTTTTGGTTTACCATCTGTAAATTTGCCACAGCTTCCGTTTCCAAATGGAAACTCGCCCTCTGGCCTGCCGTTTCCGCCATTATCGTCAGTTCCTGGGTTATCTGGAAACTCCGCTGCTGGACCTATACCTTTTCCGCCATTACCGTTTCCCATCCCACCTATTAGTTTACCTGGTGGCCCTCCCACTTCAGCATTGACATCACTTCCCTTTTCCTTGACAAATTTCCCATTTCAATTCATTTCATCGGTTCCATTCCCACTATTTAATAACTTAACTTTACCTGGTGGAGGCGTGAATAATATCCCATTTCTCCCATCTCTCCCCTTGGGTAATTCCTCTTCTATTCTGCCATTCCCATTGTTGCCTGCTCCACCTTCTAGTTCAGCTGTTGGCATATCTTCAGCGGGTTTACCGTCTCTTCCTATTCCATTGGTCAATATTAGTGAGTCAATAATTGGAACAGGAAACTAAATGATATTTTTTGGTGATGCATGGAGGACTGGGCCGAATAATACCGAAAGGAAATATTTTTCTATTTCTGAACGAATGGATGAATGAAAATATTATGTAACCAATAAATGAAAAATAAAATGTGAACGTTTTCTGATAAACCTTCCGTGTGATCTTATTATACGTGGATTATCTTGTTTTTAATGTATACAAAAACATTTGAATTAAGTTTCATTTTCATGAATTGAATAAAAGTATATTCAACAGGTAAAATTTATAGTGATATATTAGTTATATATATAATCATTCGTCAAATAATTAATCTCAATAACACTTATACAAAACGCTATTTCGCTAACAGTATACAAATACAAAGGCCACAACAGGCAAAATGCCCAACGAGGTGGCTGAAAAATCACGCCCATAAAAAATATGGATGTCAAATATAACGAAAATACAGAAACTCAAAATAAGAGCAATTATCACGCAAAAAATGATACACACTAAAATAAAACTAATAAAAAATTAATGATTATGATAAAATAAAATACACACACACACACACACACACACACACACTGTCCATAAAAAATTACAGTTGTCTTATCTAAGTATTGACAACTTTTCGAATCATCCCATTATTAACATCGTATTTCTTTTTAAACGTGTCAATTGTGCTAGAATTCACGACTCCCAGAGGTCAGTTATTCCATTTATTTACAATCCCGTTAAAAAATCCTGTGATATCACAACTTTACTAATCGATACTGGTGTTCACTTGTCGGAACACTCAATTGACGGTATATTAATAACCCGTAGTCTTTCCTATCCATTCTAATGAAAATTATAAAAACGTGAATCATATCCCGCCCCGACACCTGCGTTCTTCTAATGTAAACTTATTCAGAAAAACCATGTCTCTCTTCGTAGTTCAAGCCCAGTGGATCAACTACAGCGTACATGGCTCTTCTCTGCACCATGTCAGCCAAGTCTATGTCCCTCTGTAGATATTGGTCTCCAAAACCTTACGGCATACTTCAGTCCAAGACGAATAAAGCCTCAAAAAAGTGGAAGGATCAATTTAGGAGAACGCGAAGGCACCTTTTTAAGAACGAAACCGCGTATTCTATTCGGTTTTTTGACCAACTCGAGGCAATGTTCAGAAAACATAAGCCGCTCGTCAATGAGAATTGCAAAATCAGTGATCCTATTTGCATCTAGAATGATATTACCATTTAACTCGTAAGTGAAACGTAGGTTGCACGAATCAAATTAAGTGCCCATGCAACTATCAACGCTAAAACTCATGCTCGATTCATTTGCCCATGCCGCGATCATATTTAAGTTCGTCTGGAGAAACTCCCTATAGCTTGAATTCCCGATCACCCCCATTAGCTTCACGTCATCAGCGACTTTGCTAATAATCCCATTGATACCCTGATCAAGTTTATCTATAAAAAGTGAAAAAAGAATGGTACAAGGACACTCAGAGATCCCAATGGTACAAAGACCCCGTTGATCATAACCCTCTGTGATCTATCTCGCAACCACGATTCTATCCACTTCAACAAGTTGCTCCAAATGCAAATCTCACGCAAACGCTGCAAAAGTTTACCATGTTGCACCCCATGTTGAATGCCTTTTGGAAATCAAGATATACAACGTCGGAGTTTGTACCTTTGTCTTTGGGCAAAGATACAAAAGCCGAGACACACTACACTGACATGGCGTGATAAACGCGTGAATTCTGATTAGTGGAAATTCTGTGACGCGGAATTCTCAAGTCCCAGAATTTCCACGAATCAGAATTCACAGCGTCTCTGACATGACGTGAAATCATGTCACGTCAGTGTAGTGTGTTTCGGCCTTTATTCACATGATCATAGAAAGAAAGAAGATATGTTACATACGACTTTCCCTTCCATACTGGAACCCATGCTGGTTTTCCGCCAATACATTATACTCGTGCATCCACTTCACCGATTGCTTTTTGATTATAATTTCCAAAATTTTCGAGAGGGAACTCGTCAAACTCACCGGACGATAATTGGACAAGGTTTCTCTACTACCCGAGCATTCTCTAAGAGAAAGATAGAGAGAGAATCCTTGGATAAATATAATCTGGCGCTTAGCACATAAATTTTTAAGAAGTTTTAGAAATTCAAATCTTCCACTTGGATATCGTTGAGAACTTTTCACTTAAATTGATAACTTTAGATAAAATTCACTTCAAATCAAGTTTAGACATCCGTAAGTTGGTGAAATTGCCACATGAATGCTGGCAGGCTTATTTATCTGAGAATTAATATTTAGTTAAAAAGTAAATGCCTACTTAATTTCTGCAAATATGTAAATTCAAGTCCGCCTTGGGGCCCTTTGTGAAAACAATAGCCGAGCACCAGAGGAATCTTAATAATTTCGGGTCTCTGCCCCGAATTTCATATATTCTGTGGGAGACGGAAATCGGAAATTCAGAGAATTAAAATTATGAAAATTTAGAATAAATGCTAGAAATACTTTTCTAATTCACGAAAATTCGGGATAAATGTAAGAAGTAATTCCGGAAATAGATGAAAATTCAAAATAAATGAAACAAATAATTCCGGAAATTGATGAAAATTCAGAATTCTAAAAATGATGTTCAGAAGTTCAGAAAATTCCTGAATTATTTCTTTCTAGATGAAAATGAATAATTCCAAAATTTATGAAAATAATTATTATTACTGTAAGCGCGGGCCTCCCAAAAACATGCGCGACCGCACCTACTCCACCAAACACCAACTCCGGCCATATCGCTGTATTGCAATTTACTGCCATTAGTGAGATGGGTTGGAAGTAAAGGCGCTGTCGATCGGTAGTCACCTCGAGTTCGTTAGAGAAAATATCTTATCTATATCCTCCCTTGGGTTCGAACCCGGTACCCAGACAACAACAACCTTCACGATGGTACACGAGCATCTTACCACCATGCCACTCAGGCACACCTGTCGTACGCCCCTAAAGACGGCTCTGTGTAATTTGTATTTTTATAAGTTCAAAGTAATGTTCTCAATTAGCTCTTTTTATTCATTATCGCTATCAATAAAATTCATAAAACTGACGTTATTTTTCTCAGTTTTTCTGAAGTGTTTAATAAAAAAAAAGTCTCTTATAATAAATTATTTCTCATACTATGGAATCTTGGTATTGATGTTTATTTGCTTGAATGGTAGGAGGATTTCGTCAACAACGCTAACGATTCGGTTATTTCAAATACCTTAAATCTCTATATCTTATATAAATTTTAACACTTTTCTTTTATGAGACTCAGTTTTCCCTCCATTGTGTGTTTTTTTTATGTTGATGATAAAATTTGCCAGAAACACACAACCGCCCTCTATTAGGGACTTGCCACTAATAATGATTCTATTTATCAAACTGTTAATGATAAAAACAGATCAGAATTTCTTCAACACAACTTCAAGTCCGTCTCAAACCTGGTGTTCATCACTTTAACATACATATCACTTTTGTGATTTAAGTCAGTTCATTTCTCTCGCACACTCATGCAGATGGAAAAGATAAGTTCTTAGTATGTCCAGAGCGTTCAGTTTCGAATTAAGTCTTACTGTATTCACTGAAATCATTCCATGAATTTTTTTAATGGATTTTCTCATATCTCAACTTCCTATATCTTCCGTAAACAATGATATTTCTTCTTACATAAGATATCATGTGTATCTTTTTGAATTTTTTCGGATAACGAAGATTTTTTTCGCCGCCTGGCTAACGAATCTAACGAACATTTTAGCTGATACGAGTATTTAGTTGCAAATCAAAATGAGTCTAATGAGTAACTGTTACCTGAACCAGATTAGTTTATTTTCGAACTCCGGACCAGTTTCCACATACACCTCTCTTTCTCTTTCAGAACGATTTTGTGGCATTTCATATATAATGTATTTACCCTTACAGTGGCAATCCCGAGATATGTCGTCTAACTTGAACCACTTTATTTTGGCTATTCCGAAATATCTCGGGTTCTAAAGCCCTCTGATTTCGGCATTGACAAATCCAGATACCGTTATACGTTTTCTTCACCTGATAACATGTTTTCCTTCCCTCCCTTGCCTGGTCAATCAACTGCCAGTGGGCAGAGTCAGCTTTTGGTCAAAGTCTGCCGACAGAAAGGGATGGATGTTTTAGTATAGGAACATTGCGTACAACAGAAAATATGTATTTTCTGTTATTTATTTTTATTATTTATTTATTTATTTTGTTTTTTTATTATTATTATTTTATTATTATTATTTTATTATTATTATTTTATTATTATTATTTTATTATTATTATTTTATTATTATTATTTTATTATTATTATTTTATTATTATTATTTTATTATTATTATTTTATTATTATTATTTTATTATTATTATTTTATTATTTTATTATTATTTATTATTGTTATCGCTATTATTATTATATTATTCTGTTATTAAATAGAAAAGTATTTTCTTCTTCCTTGTTTTTTATTATGACTATTATTTTGTGTTGGAGGGAAGCATTTATCACACCCCGAGCAATCGGGAAAAAATATTCTTCTTGAAAATAGGTGAAAATTTCTAGAAGGTTTAGTGATTTCTACTGTAGAAGTTATCATAATTTATAATCAGCATTATAACATGCTAAAATTTTAAAAACCCACTTAAAAGGTCAAGCTAAGAGAAAATGCATTAAAAAAATTCCTCAGACTTGAATAATCAAGACTTAATTCCAAACTGAACACTCTGGACATACTAGCAACTTACCTTTTGCATCTGCATGAGTGTGTGAGAGGAATGAGCTCACTATATCATATAGCACACCACCTCACGCACTTTTTTTCCACTATGGCCCACGAACCCTACTGTATTCCATACTGTAACGTTTTAATCGCATTTTAGATGGCGCTTCGACTGCGGACTTTCGTCAGGAAGAGAGAAGAAAGAAGAAAGTTCGTTATTTACCACTTTATAGTCAAGGGCGTAATATTGCGTTCAAACGGCGGTGGAATAAATTAAACAAGTTCCCTCTGTTTTCTTTCCTCTATCCACATCATCGGGAGGATTTGCTGTAACCCTACGAAGTTTTTCTTTTTACCTTCCGTTTATTTCTATACTCCTATTAGTGATTTTTATTTCCACGTATGTGATATATATTTCTACTATAGATAGATAGATAGAACCGCTCACAACCCCGGACTGATGCAAAGCACCTTACTTTGCATCAGTCCGGGGTTGTGAGCGGTTCTATCTATCTATCTATAGTAGAAATATATATCACATACGTGGAAATAAAAAAAAAAAATTATTAAAAATATTTCTACTATATACATATAAGAGCGAAAGTGACCAGGTAAGGTGAGGGTGAAAAGAGAAATCTATATACTTCCTATATACCTACTTCCTTATCTCTATCCTCTCTGTTATCTGTACTTATCTATTATACTGTTTTCCTTTCATTTGTTTTTTCTTCCTTTTCTTCTACATTTTTTATTTCACCTTCTTTTCCTTTTTCCTAACGTACGGTTAGGTTAGGACAAAGTTACCACATTAATCGCCGATTCGTCAAATAAAGATCATACGAATTTCTTGCCAAAAGCTTGTAAGCAAAGGGGTTAAGTGTCATGACGGTTGTGTGTGAGGGTTCATTGTGTGAGACGTACGTGGTTATTTTATTAGTTGTTTTTTCATGTTAATGTTGTGTTTCTGTTAATAAATGTTGTGCTTGTCTATCAATTGATGCCTCGTCCATTTTGCGCCACGCGGAAATACATAATGTAAAATAAAAGTGATGTTCAGTTTTTCATCTTCCTTTAAATTCACCTTCGTTTATCTCGGCCTTCGGTCAGTATTTGTTTTTTATTTTTTTTATTTTTTTTTTGCCTTGAATCGCGCGCGGTGTGTGTAGTAGGTACTGATACAATAAAATTAATATATCCAGATTTTTCTTTGGTAAAGAAAGACGATATTTGTATCGTCTGTTTCCAGCTAACAGACGATACAAATATCCTTTATTTGTGTTGCGAACTTCTCGAGATATAGCATAAAACAATTTCGTTACGAATAAAGGGCGTGAGCCTGGTGCCCAGACCGGAAGATGTATTAATATCCGTATAGGGTATCATCGGAATTTGAAATATCTTACAAACGATACCATTGTCTTTTATTTGCGTTACGAACCTCTCGAGATATAGCGTAAAACAATAATTGTTTTAATAATAAATTATACCAGACCCACGGCCCATATTCGTAACCAAATAATTTCGTTACGAATACGAGCCATGGATCTGGCGCCCAGACTGGAAAAGCTATTAAAACCCGAGGGGTATCATTGGATTTGCTCAAAAATATCTATCAGATGACACCATTGCCTTCTATTTATGTTGCCAAATTCCCGAGTAAAAGCGTAAAACAATTTCGATACGAAAGTGGGCCCCCGAACCTGGCGCCTAGACCATAAGTGATACTAATATCAGGATGGTATCATTGGATTCGCGTTAACGTAATCAAATACGTAGCATAAAATAATCGAAATATCAATGTGTGGAAAATCCCTTATTCTCCGGGTACTCTCAGCCACTGACTTAAATTAAAACTCACAATATCACGTATGTCTTTCTGGATATTCATGACATTCAATTATTCTTCATTCTCATATCTCAATTAATAATAAACTGTCACATTCTAAATTCCTACACAGAGTACCTCATGTGAACTTCATAAAAATTGGTTAAAAACTCCGCATGTTATAAGCGAAAAACATGCGATGAAAATTGGAATTTTTATAGAAAACGTTTATATCTTCATGAATATAAGTGCTATTCTCACGAAAATGTACACAGTATTGCGTGAAGTTATTACAATATTTTGTGAAAGTTACAAATCATTTGCAATTTTTTATTAAAGGGTTAATCAAAAAACTTTTTTTCTTATTTAATTTTTTGTCCCCTAAAAGCACTTGTGACTGAAATTTCACTCAAAATTGTGTGTACAAGCATAGGGCTCACGTGACCGAAATTTCAGAACGATTTGCCCTGTATTTTTCTATAAATTCGAGAAAAAATGTCTTATCTCCAAAAAAGACAGACTTTTGAAAACATGGTGTATACAGGGTGCCAACTATCGACCGTCCAATAATTTTACACGCGTGATTTCTTGTGAAAAACTAATATAGAAAAGTGTGTTTCGTTTTGGGATTAGACGAATATTTAATGAGTTATAACGTTTTGAATTTTTTTTTTTTTGACGCGTCATTTTTGCAACGGTCATTACACGCCAAACAACCAACGAAAGTAAAATTTAGACTCAGCTGAATGTTGTAGGCTTTTGAAATTGAACTGTGAAATATTCAATCCCGTTATAGAAGTTGTTTTCTTTCACGATTGGCGTTTTTTTTCCTGTTCATGTATAGTGATGTTAACCTTGTATTACGTGTTGCATTACGTAATACATTCGCCTCCACCATATTGGCAAATTTATCAATAGATCTGTAAAACGTTAGCTAAACGACATCTATTGGAAAGATTGTTTTCCCAAAATCAACACTTTTTTTGCCAAAATGTGATAATTTGTTCTCCTTCACTATATATATATATATATATATATATATATATATATATATATATATATCAAGTCTGGTCGATAAGATACTCGCCTAAAGTACCAAAGGATGCTTGGATATGTCACGAGTTCGATACTCGGTTTGTCCTTGTCAGAAAACTTTCCTGACACAGGGGTACAACAGCAACGACGACATGACCACCGAAAAAAATTACTACCTCTCGGTGAGTATGAAAAAAAAAGACTGCCGTTCGGAATCGCCAATAAATTGTGGGTCCCGGTCTAATTAGCCCACGTGTGCAGAAAATGACCGTGGTGCGACAAAAATGATCAACTATCAATTCAAATTTCTTGAGGAAAGGTGCATACAGTGCATGTTGTTTACTACGCGATCGTTTTTTTATGCTGTCGTCTTGATCATATATGTTGATCAATAAAACGGAAATATATATTTCTTGAGTTATTTTAAAATTTCATCGAAACTGTTACGCGTGAAAAGCTTCAATGGAAATGTAAAATGGTAACTTGACGAAGGTGACTGGTGGGAACAGTAAAATACTAGCAACGATTCAGTCAGAAACTGTTAATGATACTATTTTATGAATCGATATATTCAAAATAATTAGTGGTTTTTTTCTGATTTTTTTTATATTCATGCAGTCACATTTTCATACCGATTTATACAAGTGGCAAAGAAGATTTTTAATTTTCATGTGATTGCAATTGATTTTTATTGCTCTGAAATGTTAATAAATTTACTTTACCTTTTTATAGAAGAAAGATTTTGACAACTTCGAAATTTATTCTAGCCTACATGATTCACGCATAACTTGGTCTTTTTTTCTGATACAATTTCATTCAGGGGCATATTTAGGAGACCTCTTAGCAGATACAGACTTCAGGCTCTCGCCGTATTAGGCATTACTAATTTTGCCACCCCCTTGAGATGGTCTTATATTTCGTTTCGTAATTTTTTTAACCAAAAATCATGTCCTCCCTTGTTAGTTTTCAATTTTTACAATGTGTGAAATCCATCTCTTTACTATTTGTTCTCTAAATATGGTTTTATACTCATAACTCATATTCACACTCATTACATAAATGAGAGGTCGTAAAAATTTTAAACTATATGTGTTAGATGTTTGTAACTGTGGTCGATTTCATTCAACAAGCTTATTGTGCTAATCAAGTTAACTGAGTTGCAGAATTACAATCAAAAGCCGTGGCGCAACCATGCCCCCAGCCCACATCTAAGGCAGGACCGATAGACTGGGATTTTTGGTGGGTCCCCAAGCCAGACTTTCCATGGGCCTTTCTACAGTGAATTTATTGCATGAAAAAAATAATTGTCCAGAGTAAATTTTAATATTATTTACATATATGCAAGGCGCAACACACACTTTACATGTATCTTTGAAAATTTCAATAATATCTAATTTTTGTGAGGCTCCTCTTCATTTGGGCCACCCTGGGCCCACTCGTTCAGACGATGCAATATGTATATCTTCGGAAACTTAGAAGTTGGAACGTGAAAAAAAATCTGATCTCTCGGAATTGTTAGTGATTTTTTATTAATTTAAACGAGACAAACCATATTATGACAGACGTAGTGCTACTTTCATCAAAGCAAAAAACGTTTTTGTTATTGCGTATAAACGATCAAAAAAATAAGGCACGCCTATAACAGAATTGAAGGAAAAAAACCGGTTTTTCCTCAATTTATAATTAGGATTATATTAATGTTATCCAATTTCAAAAACGTCAAGTTGTATGTTACAGTTAGTTTTTAATCATCGAATTTTTCATCGCCAATTACGTAAACGCCCTTCTAGCTACAATAGGCAAAATTTACCATAAACTTGTCCATTGCAACAGCGTTCGAAAGTCTACAATAAATCTTGTCGGTGATTTAGTTCAAAAGAAAAATTCAGTGTTTCATTTGCAATATATCACTGAAATCTGCGCTCGTCGAAGTAATTTTAGTAGGTTTTGGCGACAATTTAATTTTTCACTTTACCAATCTCTCAGCTCTTGAAGCTCGTCATTAACTGTAGATATCTTGTAGATTAGGCATCTTCAAATCGTTATTCGCGAGAACCCAGGGTGCTCCAGTCCGATTTCGTGCTCACGAGCACTTGATCAACGTTCCAATAAAACACCATCTGCAAATTTCATTTGAGGATTAAAATCATTCTCATTTCATGCATTTGTATGCCAAACTTGCCGTAAGGGTGCTCTTCTTTTGATAATTGGGTACACACAGTGCTCGCGACTAGAAAAGGTCGAACACCTTTGCTGCAGATGATGTAAAGTTACCATATAGAATTTTTTTTGCAAAATCAAATTGTCACCAAAATCTGTATCCACCAATTTTGAATTTTCGTCGAATATCTACTTCGACAAACACTGATTTCAATGATGTATCGCAAACAAAAATTTCCCGAACCAGAACACAGACAGGGTTTATTGCAGGCTCTTTCGAAAGCTGGTACAATGGACAAGTTTTTGGTAAATTTGATCGATTGTAGCAAAGACGGTGTTTGCGACATCAAT
Source organism: Pholcus phalangioides (assembly GCF_987345545.1). NCBI lineage: Eukaryota > Metazoa > Arthropoda > Arachnida > Araneae > Pholcidae > Pholcus > Pholcus phalangioides. The sequence goes on along the minus strand of NW_028301600.1, from coordinate 39,801,454 downwards.
TTTGAATTTTGCCAATTTTCAGCGCTTGTAGCTCGCCATTAAATTCAGATATTTCAATGAAATTGATGTCACTCTATAAGATTTTTCCATTCTTTCCAAATATGTGCTTAGTACGCACGTAGGCCTTTCAGAGACTTCACAAATTCAAGGGTTTTTCAGACTTAACGCATTTTTTTTCCATAATCAATTATCCACCTTAACTCGAAAACGGTTCAAGATATGACATTGTTGGTAGGGTGTTCCCCTTGGGCTCGTCTATCACCCCCTTTCGCTTGGCAGAACACGTCACGTTTACCCCTGTATATTAAAACATTTTTCATTTCGTCTTGAAACAAACTTTAATGGTTCTTTTGATTTTCATTTTTTATCAAGTCTAATAACAGCAGGGTACAAATTTATGGTCTTCACCCCCTTCCCCCCCCCTGTTGTTTCATTATTAGTATTTTCCAGTTCTGAAGAGAACAGATGTTTCCAATGAATAGCAATTTTTGATTTGTTCCCGTTTTATCAAAGGAATTAACTTGTTGTGAACCATGTGTCTAAACAGTTCAAAATATGTACACTCTGTGGGGTGTTCTAATTTATATGCAAATCTGTGTTTGTTTTCCCTTTAAAATTATGATTGCTTCTAAATTATTTGATCATGAACGAGAAACTGCATTTATTTTCTTCTGTTGATAGTGCATGTGGATCGCTCTTCACAAGCTTCGAATACTTCAATTGTGGTTGAACTCGTGGTTATAATTATTCTGTTGCGGTTGAACTCAGATGTCCTATACTTGTTAAAAGACATGCGAACATTTTTGATAGACATGAATGTTGCGGTGCTTATTTACATACTGTTTATTGTGGTAAGTACAGTACGTGGTTATTATAATAAGTATATTGTTTGATTTTGTTATACTATTTAGTCATAGTTCATGCAAACGTGGAATAAATACAAACGTTAACAACGTAGACTAAATACAAACGTTAACAACGTAGACTAAATACAAACGTTAACAACGTAGACTAAATACAAACGTTAACAACGTAGACTAAATACAAACGTTAACAACGTAGACTAAATACAAACGTTAACAACGTAGACTAAATACAAACGTTAACAACGTAGACTAAATACAAACGTTAACAACGTAGACTAAATACAAACGTTAACAACGTAGACTAAATACAAACGTTAACAACGTAGACTAAATACAAACGTTAACAACGTAGACTAAATACAAACGTTAACAACGTAGACTAAATACAAACGTTAACAACGTAGACTAAATATAAACGTTTTATGTGAAGAGGTAGACGTTTATGTACATTTCTCTCTTTATCAGAAATGAAAATATTTTTTTCTCTACGAAACAAAATGTTGTTCCATAGATGACTGATATTCTATTTTACTTCAATTCAATTTTCAGATCATTCCGTACAGCCAAGGAGAAAAAAGTTGTGGTTCTTCAATTTGTGCCAAAGACGAATGCTGCGTTGGCATGTTTTTCCAGTGGTGCCGTAAAATGGGCAAAGCAGGTAAAAATCTTTATTGCTGTCATGAAATAGTGGTTATTGTCTTCGAAGAGTTTTACCGGGATACAGACACATTAGTCGAATATCTCAGCAGTATGACATTGCTTCATGCATATATGAGAATCACTTCATTATTTTTCTTTGTCTTTAACATGGATGTATATTCATGATTACGAGAAACAGCTTGATTTCTTTAGCATTCGATAACATAGATTCCTTGAGCATTCGATAACATAGATTCCTTGAGCATTCGATAACATAGATTCCTTGAGCATTCGATAACATAGATTCCTTGAGCATTCGATAACATAGATTCCTTGAGCATTCGATAACATAGATTCCTTGAGCATTCGATAACATAGATTCCTTGAGCATTCGATAACATAGATTCCTTGAGCATTCGATAACATAGATTCCTTGAGCATTCGATAACATAGATTCCTTGAGCATTCGATAACATAGATTCCTTGAGCATTCGATAACATAGATTCCTTGAGCATTCGATAACATAGATTCCTTGAGCATTCGATAACATAGATTCCTTGAGCATTCGATAACATAGATTCCTTGAGCATTCGATAACATAGATTCCTTGAGCATTCGATAACATAGATTCCTTGAGCATTCGATAAAATATTGATGCTATATCTGAGAACTTAGTTTGTATTCGGTTTTGTCGTATGTTTACCTTGCAGATTTTTCAGCCTTGAATGGTGCTGTTATTACTATATCTTGATCTATATTAGTGGTTCTCGAACTTTTGCCACTCGCGGCTTCGTTACCCAATTCCTGGTTTATCTGCGGCTCCCCAGAATAGTTTATTAGATGTTTCCAATTATAAAAGAACCACGTGAAATCATAAAATAGGCACAAAAAACAATATTTCCAGCTTGCCAAAACGTAGGCGAGATGGACAGTATTTCCAGCTCGCAAACCTCCCCGAGACGTACGCTGACATACTTGTCTAATTAGCGCATCTATACGCACATGAAATGACTGTATTGTGACAAAATGAGATTCATATCTTTGTATTTTCGTAGGTGACTTGTGTGGAAACAATCCCTACGTGTGCTTATGCAGGACTGGTCACCATTGTGAACTACAGGTATGGATATATAGCGTCATTCATTTCGTATATTGAATTGTTTGACCAAAAAGAAGTCTTAATATATTGTATTTTACTGCATCTACTGTGCAAAACTCTCAGAAGGAAGGGTTATCTGATATTTTAATCGGATGTTCTGGGGGTCATTAGCGTGTTCGAGCACGTATGTACGGGCAAATGACCCGAACAAGGGTCATTTTAGCGTGAGTATTTTAGCGTTCTTAATGACCCTATTCACCCATCAATGGATATTTCCTTCTCTGAAGACAATGGCAAGTTCTAGAATGACGATACCAAAATATATTTGCGTAGAAAGACGTCTCTCCTGCCAATGCAACCCACACGGAAAAATTGGCTGAGTGAAGAGATATCGGTGCTTCAGGGAAGGAAAATTCATCTCTGCACTCACACGGGTAAAACGGTTTTTCCGCACTTAACGCTGTTCTTTCCTAAATTTCCTCCGTTTTTCGAATTTGAATATATCTGAATATTGCACTTAGAAACATGGAATCTTTTTTGTTTGCATCAGGGAAGACAGGGTAACAACTTTTTAACTGGAAGTTCAAGTGTAAGGGGACCGTGTAAAAAATTAGATTTTTTATTTTGTTACACATTGTGTTGTATTTTCGTTCTCAAAACTCATACAGAGTCATTTTTGAACGTCTGTTGAGAATTTTTTAAATTAGAATCATACTTTTACGACGCACGGTTGATGAGATAAAGGCTGTGCTAGCACTTACAGACACCCTGTATATACAGGGCGTTCATAATTAAAAAACCCTATTTTAAAGTAGCCTACAGGCGAAACCAGTCATAAGAAAAGTGTGAAATTTTGTGGAGGACTTCATGAAGTGTGATGGGAATTTTTTTCAGGGGGAAAAAATCAGTTCATGTAGCCACCAGAGGGCGTTTCACTTTGAATAGCTGTAGTAAACATGTAAATTTATGTGATGTCACGCAGCAGCTGTTATAAAACCTAGAAACATATACGGAGATCTTGTTTCTCAATGTGTTTGCTGCTGTTCACAATGACGATAATTTACGAGATCGCTCTTTCTTGGTTAAATTGTTTTACCAAAACAGCAATTCCGCAACTGCTCTACGGAAATATCGTACTTGGAAGAGGATTCGAAAAGGTCTAATGAATGTTAAAAACTTCGGAGTATGATAACGAAATTTGAAACCATAGGATCGTTGGCTGTTCGTCCTGGAAGAAAAAGAAGACCCATTTCTATAGACGCAGTACAAGAGGTTTCGCTTCAAGTGGAAGAGGACAAAGATTCAAATTCTCGTGGTATCACTAGTGTCAGGCGTGTAGCAGCAGTACAGACGTTGGATAGGCCACGTTCGACTGTCCATAAGATCATGTGGAATATCATCCGATATTTTCCGTACAAACTTTCACTTGTACAGTGGTTGCATCTACATGATTATGACACTCGACTCCGGTTCTCACTGCAGTTTCTAGCTCCCATTGAGGTCGATTCAGAATGGCCTTCGAATATCTTCTGGACAGACAAAGCGCATTTTCACTTGGATGGTGCAGTCAATACTCGCAACTGCCGAATTTGGGAACCAGAAAATCCGCACGCTATCTTAGAGGTTCCGTTGCATTCACCAAAAGTGACAGTATGGTGTGGATTTACTGCATCATATTTATTCTCAGTCCCTACTTCTACGAGGAGTTACGCTCTACAAGTCCAGTGACATGTTCGATCACCGGGAAGCGATATGCATTGCTGTTACAGAACGAAATTGTTCCGGCTCTGCAAGCATGTCACTGCCTCGCAGACACAATTTTTATGCAAGACGGAGCTCCTCCACACATTGCAGTGTGTGTTTAAGAATGATCTTAAAACACATTTTGCAGAAGAACGTGTCATCAGCCGGCACTTCCCAAATCTATGGCCTCCCCAGACCTTAATTCATACGATTTTTGTCTTTGGGGGAATCTGGAACGTCTGGTAAGTCGTGACGATCCAAGAACTTTACCTGAGCTCAAAGGCAGTATTTCACGCCACGTGCCGAACATTTCCCCCACACACTTCGGTCAATTGTGGAACATGCCATCTTGCGATTTCACATGGTATCTGAAAATGATGGCCATCATGTGGAGCATCTTTTGTTGCAATAACAATTGTAAAAGTGCTTAACAATTGTAAAAGTGCTTAACAATTGTTAATAATGTAAACGTTTGCCTAAATGTGTCATTCTTAATAAAACGCCCTCTGGTGGCGACACGTGTAACTAATTCCCCCCCCCCGAAACAAATTCTGATCGCTTCTCATGAAGTCCTCCACAAAACTTCACAATTTTCTGATAACTAGTTTCGCCTGCAGGCTACTTTAAAATAGGGTCTTTTAATTATGAATGCCCCGTACATATACATATATACGGCCGTATTCACCGACAGAGTTTAAACTACAATCGCAGGTTGAAGGATTAGAGATCGACACGGATTGTTAAAAATCCCGAATTTAACCAATCCGTGTCGATCTTCAAACCTTTCGCCTGCGGTTGTAGTTTAAACTGTGTCGGTGAACAGATAGAAATGTCTATGAGACAGGCTCAAAAAACTGACTTCCATGTAACGTGCTCTCGTAAACATGAAATGATAATCGATGAACCAAACTGATTAACATTACATTCAGACACCAAAATACGTGATAAATAACTTTTTTTGTACCAACAATGTGTTTTTCTTTCTTTTTATTTTGCAGATGTTCGGTCTAGGAACTTGTCGACGTCATCAAATCACACCAAGCACATTCAGTTCAACGCTAATGCCTATGACAAGTACTGGTGTACCGATCTAAAAAGTTTCATGTCGAACGTCAACTTGGATGTGTCATTATTCACGAATAAAATAAATGGAAATGAATCATCAATAAAAGATGTCTCTATTATTTTTATATATTACTAGCTGTGTTACCCGCGGCTTCGCTTGCGTGGATTTGGTAATCTGAAAATTACTTTGTGATGATTCCCCATATAACATCTGAACGCCTCATAACCCCCCTGGGGCTTGAATTTTCATAAATCCCATCTTAGTAGGTATCTACATTATAAAAAATTATTCTGACCAAATTTCGTATTTATAGCTTCAGTGGTTTCGGCTCAGCTATGATCGCCACATTTAACCTTTGAACCCCTTTATGACCCCCTTAGGGGTTGAATTTAAAAAAAAACTCCTTCTTAGTTAGTCTTTACGTCACTCGTTAGAAATTCCGTAGATGAATGTGTACGAGGTGCATGTACGGTGTAGTAGTAGTAGTCCTTACGTCATGAAATGAAAATACTGCCAAATTTCATATTTGTAGATTCAGCGATTTCGGCTCGGCGTGATTCCTCTCGGTAACCTTTGAACCCTTTTATGACGCTCTTGGGGGTCGAATTTTGAAAAGCCCCTTAGTGAGTCTTTGCATTATAAAATGAAACTACTCACCAAATTTCATATTTATGGCTTCAGCGGTTTCGGCTCGGCGACGATGAAGCAGTCAGGACGTATTATTTTGTATGTATATAGATTAGTTTATTCGACAAAACTAGAGTAAAAATGTATGCAAATGTTACTACTGAATTACTATTACGGTGAAAAAAAAATTGGTGCTTTTAATTTCTGTTTTATACGATTCGAGTTCTGTTTACAAGATGAAAATATTCAATCGATCATAAGAAGTTTGAAAGCCGTAAAACATTTGATCACGTGGGCTCGAAGATATAATAGTCGGTTGATGGTGATTTTTCTTGTGAAAGAGTTAATAAACCGTCTAGAAATGAAAAGTTAGGAAAAACCGATTTTCCACTCAGTTTCGTAAATTACACGATGAAAAGCCACATAAAAAACAGAAAAAATGAGCTATAAGCCTACTCATGAAAATCAGGGGGTAAAACTCGTTTAAAATTTATTCAAATGATCAGTATTTCATCTACAATCATGCTATTAAGTTCATCCTACTCTCATAAGAAATGCGACGCATTTAAGTGCATTTGAGAGCAAGATCTTTTGGCAATATGATTGACTATATTTTATCCCTCACTGACAATTTCAAATCGATTTCCGACTTTGAGACTTCGAACTGTCCACAATGCCTTTCTACGACGTTACGAGCTATTGACTGATTCTTAAAAAAATGTCGCATTACTGCTTTAGGGTACGTCGATAGTGCACCGCTTTTCGCATTATGGCTCAAACCGCGGCACTTGCAGAAAGCGAGATGATCCCGCGCGATTCTAGCCGGTGGTCGTTATAGTGCAATGCTCGTGGGAGTGACCACCTGCATGATCAGTTGGCATCATGGAGCTATCAAGTGGGTTAACTGATAATATTTATCATAAAATTAAACATGAAAGAATGACGAACGTCCACAAAATGAATAGGACTCGCCTCGAAGTTGTAATGCATTCAGTGTAATCGCTAATTATAGTTAATTAATTGACGATTAATCAGCGATTTGGCTTTTATTGTCATAGCTAATTTTGATTAGAAAGACGACAATTCGTTAGAAAATTCCGTTGGATCTAGTTAACGATAAAACAAAATCCAACGAAATTATGCTTAATTTTAATGATTTTGCTTTTATTATGGCATAACTAATTAACGATTAGTATTAACAACTAACCGTCATAAAAACTGCATTGGATTCAATATAACCATCAATTATCCTTAATTGATTAATGACTAATTAACGATTTCGCTTTTATTATGTCATAACTAGTTAACGATTAGTAATGGAACAATTAATCGTCACAAAAGCTCCATTGGATTCACTATACTTATTAATTAATGATTAACTAGCGATTTCGCTTTTATCATGTCATCATAACTAATCAACGATTAGTATCAACAATAATTAATCGTTACAAAAGCTCCATTGGATTCACTATAATTATTAATTAATGATTAACTAGCGATTTCGCTTTTATCATGTCATCATAACTAATCAACGATTAATATCAACAATAATTAATCGTTACAAAAACTCCATTGGATTCACTATAATTATTAATTACCCTTAATTAATGACTAATTATGAATTAATTGATGATTTCGCTTTTATCATGTCATAGCTAATTAACGATTAGTATTAACAACTAACCATCAGAATATAGTTGGATTCAGTATAATTCTTAATTATCGTTAATTAATTGTTAAATAAGGATTTCGCTTATATTATGTCATAATTAATCAACGATTAGTAATAACGATAATTAATCGTTATAAAAAAACTCAGTTGGGTTTACTATTCCACTATAAAACGAATACTTAGAGGAAAGTATATGCGTTTTAAAGTGCAAGCGGCGAGCAGGTCAAGCGAGAAAAATAAATAATTAATTCCGGTTAAAAAGAGCGGGTAAAAGCAGTTTGAGCTGGTAAAAGCAGGTAGGCGTGTGCACTATGGCAACACCTGCTCTAGATATTATTTTGTATGTGGGACCCGGTCAAACACATGATTAACGGAACATGAGTGGGAGAAAAGGGAACGGCAGATCAGTCGCGGCCCGTTATGAATGATATCACGGCCCGGTGGTTGAGAAACACTGATCTAGAGCACACTCACAGTGCAGTGGGTCTCAACCTGTGCTATGCGTTTCCCACAGGCAGCCATTTAAAGGTACACTAAAAATACATTACCTGATCAAAAAAGGTCACGCACTCTAAAACTTTGTTGGATCACCTAATAACACGTACTCGTCGTTGGCATAAATTAATTTTATGAAGTCATACAATATCTCAACATATTTTTTTAGCCAGATTTGCATCAAGGTTTCACCAACATCTTTTATATACCGAGGAATGACTATATATACTTAGACTTCTCTATAGTTAATAAGTTCCATAGGCTCTATATTTGATTTAGGACAGGGCATGGTGAGCAGCCCAAGTGTCCGAATGATAACTCCCGCCACTTGAATCAATTTTTCCTAATATGATACGAAGTATTACTGTATTTTGGCAGCCTGATTCTGGAGCATGGCGTTGACTTTAGGGAAGAAAAGTCGTCTATTGATAGTAAATATGGTGAAAAATTATGAATACTGAGCAGATTTAGTTTTATTGCTGAAATTAGTCCAGAAACAACCCAGATTACAACACTTTCTTCTTAATCTTTGCACAGTAGGAATAGTAAAATACGTTACGAGTCTTTTTTGGGTTTCATACATGGATCCAATATACGAAAAATAATTTCCCGGATAAAATTAAAACCACTTTTTTTTTTTAGATTTTTGGTGTTTTTTTTTCAGTAAAAATTGAGAAAACGAACGCACATCCCTTGAGAAAGTCCTTTGAACGCCTATGTTTGTGGGAGTATTTAGTTCTTTGAAACGAATGTGTGACAATATAATCAAAATACAGAACACAACAGCGAGCATAAATGGATACTCCAAAAATACTTTACCCACACAAATTATGAAATTCCTTTAATTAATTCCTTACACTAAGGAATATTTGGTATCAAACTGAGACGATGACCAGGTCTCTTCAAAGAGTCTTCAAATGGAACTTAAATTAAAATTTGGGAAATTTTGGCAAAAAATTATGAGTGAAGTTGTTGAGTGATAATGTGGGAGAGAGAGAGTGAATGGAGTGTAGTTGAGTGATATTTTATTTCTGACCCTTGAGAAACTTTCGCTCTTCCCTTCTCTTTTAAGATAGATCCACGCCATTTACTGGTTAGACCGAATATCCTCTTCACTTTACTTGGAAAAAAAGATGAACGAATAAATTTCTTTTTATCAATACAATAACCTCGAACCTGCAAATTATGGTGACTAGGATGACATTGCTCGTCAGCATGAAGGAAGAGCTGGCTTAATTAAGACTAAGAAATTGATCAAATTCAAATTTATCCCAACCCCCCCCCCCCCCGAAGCAGACAAAAAATTAAGATACTTTAGTAAAAAATATATATATATCGAAAGAAAATTTATTTTATATGCTATTTTAATCAATTTCTGTTAATTTAAAATGCAATTTGAAAGTTATGACTCAAAATTTCATTGGAAGAAAATTTTTGTGTCACCTCCACCCTCCCAAATATCGATCGTGTGCACGCCCCTGGTCACGGTATCTAGCTGCAGTCACAGAGCATTGTCTAAAGACACTTAGTTGTCATTTCTTCGAAAAAATATCGCCCTAAGAAGAATGTGGATACAAATTCACGTAATATTTGATCATTTTTGTCGCACCACGGTCATTTTCTGCACACGAGGGCTAATTAGTCAGGGACCTACAATTTATTTCGTCTTTTTATACTCACCGAGAGGTTGGTAGACATACCCCTCGGTGTGGGACCAGTATTTTCTATGGTCATGTTGTCTCCGTTTCTGTTGTACCCCCTGTAAAAAAAGTCAGAAAGTTTCACATCACACTGACATAAACTGCCCTAAACCGAGAGTTTTTTTAACTGTATTTTCTATTCGTTGAGTGCATTCTTTAAATAGAGTACGTGTACGAGGGTTTTTTTTATGTCGATCTAACCATTAGTTGCGGCTGCAAAATCTTCTGAATAACCTAACTTTCTTATTTTATGCCCTTTGATAAAAGTTGTACTTTAATATGAATCGTACCAAAAAACAAACATTCAGCGATCTAATTTTCTACTCTTTCAGAATTCTCAAATAAACAAAATTCAAGGTTATAAAATAAAAACTGCCATGTGTTCTTCAATTTACGTTCTTGGCTTCATCACAACGTGTTTATTTTAATTGCTTGAAACAGTAATTCAGTTAATTACATTCTACGAAGGAAATGTATTTACCCAGCTGTGGTGTTTTGATGTAGAATTATCTAAAAAGAACATTTGCGGTATATTTCCTGGATGTATATAAAAAAATCCAAACCAAAGTGCAAAGGAGTAATAAGACATATTTGTTTTGCCGTAACGTCTTTCACAACGAGCTGACTGACCATGAAAACTGTTATTTTAATATGTGTCTTTTCCCTCGTAGTAAGTATTTTCTTACCATATATGTAAGACATATATAGAGTATAGACTCTTGTAAGATACATTACGTATAATGAATAGCTTTCATTCAAAAATAATGGTCACACAATCTGCGGAATATGGTTCGTAAAGTCTTCAATTTTTTCTGAACGGTACTAATAAAATTTCGATGCTGTCTTCTTAGTCGTAACCCATTTTTGACTGACGTTGCACTTGCGCAACGCTTTGTTTAAAAAAATTTTCAATTAATTTTTGCACGAAATGAACATTTTTGAAATTAAAGAGTCTAATGACAGTGTCATAGTATTTTTTAAAATTTGTTTGCAAAGAAATTTAATTTTTTATGACTTTTCAAAAATGCAATTTTCGGAAATTTTACTCTGATTTTCAAACTGGAAATTTTTTCCCTAATAATTTTTTTTAAAAACAGAAAACAATCATTTTTCCTTAAATTTTTTTTCGTCGCATGGTATATGAGGTCTCATGAAATCGTAAATCAGCCGTTCGAGAAAAGTAAAATCAATCAGTAAATTTCATAAATAAATAAAAAAAAGAAGCCTCTAAAGGGTTCTGCCATATTAATTATATACTAAAAAGGGCTCCTCGAGTCAAACAGGGCGCTAGGAATTATACACTGAAAAGCGAGTTAGAAAAGGTTGAGAACCGCTGATGTATAGTATAGTATAAATGGAAAATTTGTTTTAATCCTTCCTGAGCAAATCCACTACTCTCTCTCCATGCCCCCCGGGGAGGGGACGCTGACAGCGCTCCAGCCCTGGGGACCAGACTTATTATTATTGTTATTTTTTTGGTTTTTCACACCAAATCTACTATAGACAGACCTTGCGAAAAATCCTGGCTGGGCGCCCACTAGTGAAAAATAATATTTTTATCCACATAATCCATACAGGGTGAATAAGTCTTGAAAAATTATTTGCTATTGTATGCATTGTCAATATGGTGCCAATTAATTTTTTTTTCTAACTTTCGGTGGAATATAAAAACCATGACAAAAAAGTATTTCAACATTGTGCGAGATATATTTAACCCATTTTTTCAGATATCCTTAACCCCTTGAACTGAAATGACAAGTCCAGCTCAACATGAAATTGTCTGTCTGAGCTCTGCTGCCTGAAAATAAATTGCAGTTCAAGGTGTTAAGCATTATATAACTATAAAAGTGCAGTTTATATACATAACGATGTCCCATTTCTGTACCGTAGGTAACTGTTCATAGTCAGTCTCTTTGTAATGGAAGAATGTGTGCTGCTGATGAATGCTGTGTAGGGATCGTTTTCCGTCGATGTGAAAAACTGGGATCAACTGGTAACATGTTAAAGTTTCTGTCACGAACTCATTAACCCTTTAATTGGCAAACACTGAAATATGCTATAAAGTTATATAGGGTAATAGAGGTATCTAGAGAGATATGGAAATTGCCATTATATGGGGAAAAAAATTATTTTTAATATCTGGGAAAAAAAACGGAATATTGCCTGTAAGCAACATTTTCAATCCAGTAGCATTATGGAAAAACGAAACTAATGTCACCTGTATAAGGAAAATTAGCAAAAAATAAGGTAAATGTATATAAACATAAATAAGAATTCAAGTTTTTCAAAACTTGAAAAAAATATATAATCTAGTACCACTACAGATAATTTGAATATAATGAGGTAGAATTTTTTTTAAACACTTTACAGTTTGATATGGAAAGCTTTAAACAGTTATTATGTGGTACAAAACACTCCTTTTGCAATTTGACCAAAACACAGTTGAGTACCCATTTTTGCAGAATCTGCACCGTCCCTTTGATCCATGTTCAGGACAATGGTCATACGAATCATACCGATTGTCCTGCGAAGGGAATGGTAACTTCTTCTTATGTTGTGGTTCCAAGTCCGAAGATTATCTGCAATTACTCTTAGGAATTTTTTGACTCGTGATTTGTTTCTTTGCACCCACGTCGATTACCAAGCCATGCAATTACGGTGCATAAATCTATCGATTGCACAGAATACGAATAAGTCTGAATCTGATGTACTAGGTCATTTACAAAAGATTCACGTCAAAATATCATCTTAAGTATTGCAGAGCAGTTTTGTCTTCAATGGAACAGAAAATTTCAGATGAGTTGGCAAGATATATATCCAATGAAATGTCTTGCTTCAGCCAATCGAAAATTCTGGCGTTGTTCGCCTCTTGCTTTGCTTTTGTACTCGTTGTGAATGAACATGCCCATAAGGCACTAGTTTCTGGGAGCGCATCGCTTTCTGAACTGTAAAAGTAGTTATTAGCTTCGTGATGAAAAAAATCCCACGCTCATAGCAATTTATTAGAAATTCCTCGGAAGAATGTTCATGAAAACCAGAATGCCAGAATGTTCATGAGGTGTATGTAGCAGTATTAAAGCCCTTGTGTGTGTGGGTCAATTTTTTTCCTTAAAAAACAGATATTTTTTGGTTCAAAAAAAAAAACTTGGACAAACTTTTTTTTTCTTTTGAAGTGTCTTAAAAGTCTGCATTAGAAGCATGTTCAATTACTGCCATTATTAAATTCATAAAACATAGTTTAATATTTACACGTGAAAGTGACAGAAAATATTGTACAAAGTTGCTTCATCATTGCAATACCACCTGTCTATCATGCTTATAACTGGCAATGTTGCCTACCGGCATATAAAAGACATGAATTACATATTTTGGAATAGTGTAAAAATATCATTTATATGTTGCGTGTGTTTGAACAAGTTTTCCATAAAAGCGGCAATTACTACGGTAATAAAGAGCCGAACTCCATTTTAATTCAAACTTAATGCAGCAAATCTGAAGTGAATCAGAATATTTGTGATGAAAAAGTTTAAACTGACAAATATGTGATTTAAATGCAAAATTTATATACATGAAGGGTGCATAAGAAAGTCCTTTCTACCTGAAATGACTTGCCAACTAAGAAAGCTGTACCGTTCACTTGTGCAAAATATTGCGGTAGCATTGGGAGTTCTCGCACCCGCTTGACGTTTTTTTTCCTTCGTAAGGAAAGAAATGGAGAGCAGTTATTGGTGAAAATTCTTGAAGTGGGTTTTAAACCCGCTTTTTCTATTTCCCATATGAACGGGGCTTATGACACCTAGATACATCTAAATCAGTTTAGTATAACGTTACATAATATGCATAGTTGTCTGTAGCTCTCTTCATTCGCAAGTCATTTCTGATCGAAAACACTTCCCTATGCACCCTGTAGAACGACGAATACTGTTGTTGTTAAGTTATGCAATCACCTATAGCCACAATTTCAATGAAGACAAATTAAAGTTTGTTTTATCGAAAGTACGGGAAAAAAACTGAACCCTTTTATCAGAATGGGATCGAAAAATGAAAAAATATACGGAATGCGCAGTCACTTTGTAATCACCGTAATCTCTATTGATGAGAATGATGATTTTTCGTATACTAAACATAAATATATATATTTCATGCTTTTTTTTTGTTTTTTACGTAGAAAATATGAATAAAATTTGTGTTTTATTCTGTTTAAACATGAAGAATTGCATGCGGAAACCGAAACTTTAAAGATACATAGTTTCGACCGAGTGAGATAAAGATTTATCTTTTATGAAAGCAAATATTTCTGTAGATGAGGCGTATTTTATTATGCGTCAATATTCTTATCGGTCAAAAGATCCAAAAACTGTGGCATATTTTCGTATTGTGTCATTAAATTATATTTTTATTACCCCGAGATTTTTTGCAGAATGAATTTCCGTTTACCATTGAAGCAATCACATACAATGAAACCTCGCTACAACGATATTCGATGTAACGGTAAAACCCTCTACAACGATATTTTTTCCAATCATGTTTGGAATTACCTAGTCTAATGTTAAACTTTCGACACAACGATATCATTTACACCATTGTTTCTCAAAGTGGGCTTCGTCAGCTTTTTTCAGGAACGTCTCGGCGAGCTGGAAGTATTGATGTGCCGTGCGTGCCTATTTGTGCTTTAAGTGGTTCTTTTATGAATTCACAATATCTACTAAACTGGTCTGGAGAGCCGCAGAATGACGATGAATAGATAGGCAAAGAAGACACAAGTAACAAGAGTTTGAGAAGCACTGCTTTATAGGATAAATCCCCCCTACAGTGAAACCTCTTAATAACGGGTACCTTTGGCAGTTGTCCGCTGACGGGGAGTATCCGTTAACGGGTAGTAAAATACAGTTAAACCCCGTTATGCAGCCTCTCTCCCGTTGTAGCACCAACCCCGCTTAGCGCCACAAATTTTCAGTCAACAAATCTATACATATAAAATAGCATGTCGGGAAAGTGCGTGTACGTGTAGTGAAACCTGACGTGAAGTTTTTTGTTTCTCTGTAATGCTTGTTATGTGTAGGGCTGCCATCTGCCACCAGTTTTTCTAACTATGAGTGAAGTGTTATGATTGAATGATTTATCGTTGTAGGACTGTTGCTCTCTGTGGCGAGACTTTTTAACGGGGAGATCGGCTCTCATTTGCGCCTTGAAGTTGGGAACCACAGAAAACCAACTTCAGCCGACCACCACTGTGGGGTTCGAACCCGAATCCTCGCATCGCGAGTCCGTCACTATAACCACTCGACCACCACAGCTTCTTTTTTCCCGAAAAGAGGATTTATTTAATTGGATTTACTTAATTGAGGATTTATCCTTTTAAAATTCAACTGTTATTATAGGTCTGCGTAACAATATTTTAGAGCAAATGAATTGAAGAATAAAGAATTGTGCAGTCAAGGGGTCTTAGAAAGCACATTGAATACCTGAACGCGTGTAGGGAACAAAACAACCAACGTATTCAACGAAACAGATTTATTGATAAGAGAAAGTGTACAATGAGCGTACTGCACCAGTTTGTTCCAGTCTGCCAAGGAAAGTTCTTCAACAGTGCATATTTTTACTTGCTGATCATTACATTTCACGTGCTATCATCTCCCTCGATTTGTTTCGTTAAATCATGTCGAAAGGAGTTGTTCTTTCGATATCTGGAAAACGGAAAATTTGTGATTATCAAACCAAAACGGACTAAAAGCAATGTCACCATTATTTCCCTTTGTTTATTTGGTTTTTTTTCCCTTTTGGAATGCGTTGCTAAATCTATGCAGAATTAAAATAATTACAAAGGTAAGTGTATATGCATTTCTTAAGTCTCATATCAAGAAATATTCAAGTAATCGTACAGTTTTTACAATTTTGCGAATTTTCTGATCATAAATTTGAATGCATATAAAATAGGTGCGAAGCACAGATGACTGGATACTAAGCGAAGATAATTGGAAAGAAAAGACACATTCCTCTGTGGGGAATCGAACCACCAACCTTGCATTTTCCGGGCGCGTGTTCTAACCATTAAACTACAGAAGACAGACAGGCGCGTGCCCAGAAAGTGCGAGGTTGGTGGTTCGATTTCCCACAGAGGAATGACTCCAATTATCTTCGCTTGGTACCCAGTGCCATCTGTACTTCGTACAATTAGCGGAGAGGTTCATCGTTTCGTTATAAAATAGGTTATTTTATTTATTGAGTAACATTAATAAGACACTGAGATACGGTAGTTCATATAATAAACGTATGAATTTATGTAAAGAAGCTTCTCTGAAACGACTTCATTCTAACCATGATTGTAACGCCAAACTCGTTATAGCACGAAAATTCTTTGGTTCGGATGGTAGCGTTCAACGGGTTTCTACTGTACATTGAAGCCCATTGATGTAATTTTTTTTTTTTAAAGTGTCCGTTAGCGGAAGTTATCTACTAACAGAGTGTCCGTCATGGGAGGTTCCACTGTATAATGATATTTTTAGAGAATATTTCGACACACTACAGCGATATTTTTTATATTTATATATAATTTTTATATATAATTTTTATATATAATTTGTATATATATATATATATATATATATAATATATGTATATATGTATTATATATATATATATATATATATATATATATATATATATATATATATATATATATATATATATATATATAAAATACACTGTATTTTTACATTCCTAACCAGTTTTTGAGATTGTTCAATAACATCGGTGTTTTCCGCTATCTATTCTTCGAAAATGTTAATGAATTTGCCGTGAAGCTACTTTTTGTGTAGTACACAAAATTGTTGGGCGGTAAACTACTTTACAGAGGGTGGAATAAACTAAAAATGAATTTTACTCATCAACTAATCTAGTATTTTTTGCTGTGAATAAATACTCATAAATGCATTTTATGGTGATACTAACAAAGCCAATTCAGAAGTGATGCCAACAATAGCATAAATTTGGCCATCCCTGATGATGATGACGCTATCTCTCGATACATATGATAATCCCCCTACAACGATATTTTTTCTTAGTCCGAAGCGTACCGTTACGTCAAGGTCTCTGAGAATATACAATAAATGGTTCTCTAATTTTCTGTTTTTTGCAACTTAATAGGAAAACTTTGTGGAGCGGGGATTCTTAGATGTCCTTGCTTGCCTGGATACGACTGTGTTGTAAGTAGTATATATATATATATATATATATATATATATATAATTATTTAAATTAACTAATTAAGATATCAAACGTAAAATTAGAAATTTAATATTAATTTAAATCATTAGAAATTAAGTGTCTAAAATGTAGTCCTCCAAGAAACGAAAGAAGTTTTAGCTACATAACATCACGTGACATCAGCAGAGTCCATGGTCCCCACATCCTGGAGCCGGACCCCTAGGCTGAAATCTTTGGCGGACTCCTCTATAGTGAATTTATTTAGTTCAAAAAAATCAAAGATAATAAGATTTTTCTCTGGTCCCCGGGCTGGAGACCTGCCATCCTCACCCTTGTGGGCAATGACAAAGTCAATTTCTTTTTCTCAAAAACCAGATTTGAAAAACCTAACATCATATCTTGCTTGTTTGATGCCTTCAATAGTATTTCGACGTATTATAAAATTGACTTCATCGCTAAGGCAACGTAAAACTGAGGACACCGTAGAAACAACTTGGAAACAGAAATTGACTGGTGCAAGTCAGCTTACTAACAACTCCAGAGAATCCTCGTCAATTTCTTGTTACAAAAAAATACACCTATTTTCTAGCTGTGTTGAGTTTAAAGCAATCGAATTTTGTCATCTAATTGGTAATTTCAGTTCACCAAAATATTAAAGAATTGACAAAGCAAAGAGATGTTAACTTCTTTGGACGCAATAGAAATTAATTCTAATTGACTTTATTCTGATTTAACGAAACTAACGTGAATATATAATTAGGCTGAATCTAAAAAATGGCAAATGCAATAAGCATCTCTAACTCATACATTCCCTTTAGAAATTTAGCCTATTCGAGTTATTGCAAATTTGAGGAAAGAAAAGTGGTTCTAACTCAATAAAGTTCTTTGTCAACAAAATAATTGGAATCTAAATATTTTTGTATAGCATAATTTTTGTTGTAAACAGTTTTTGCGAATTTTTCAGGGTGCTTCCGAGCGTGGTATGTGCGTTGGATCATTATTGGACATTCTTCCAGTTCCCATACCAGGAAACATAGCTTCAATTCTACCTACTGGAAAGTGAATAGTTTTTATGCCGTTTACATATGAGTATATTGTTAATTTGGATATTTAATTCGAATTATAAATCTATAGAAATTTTCTGTTGCATTTTCTTTCATGTATACAGATGAAAAAATTATTGTACTAAAGAAAATAAATCCATTATTTCAAATCAGTTCTCATGTAAAAATTATTTTTATGTATATTTTTTTTTCTTAGTAATTCGTATCTAACGTAATACTTATTTATTGATCGAAGAATCTTCTGATTATGTTTTTCAATTAAACATTGAAGTTCGAGAAAAACTAGTACATCGGTGTAACACTAGATAGCTCTCTTTACATGGGTTTGTGGATTACAGAAATAATCTGTATGCAATTGGCACTATATATACGCATCTACAAGAGTGGTCCGATCGGTTCACGATACTGTTGTATTTCAAGTTGCTGGGTTTGTCAGTTCCAAAGCGCGTTGCATAGTATCCTAAATGTGGTCGGTAAATTTCACATCTGGTAACTTAGGTAGGCAAGTCATGCCCCCAGAATGTTCTTCAAACCACGTTTGGGTGGCTAGAGACTTTTATGGTGCACTTATCCTGTTGAGAAAGTCCCAACCCACAGAATAAATGCTGGACATGGAAGGGTTTAACACAGACGTGGCAAACCTTCCAAGCTGTATCATAATCAAGATTGTTTACGATGCGCGTGCCATTTTACGAATTTGAACAGGCAGACCAAACACGTCCCATTTTTACGAGAGATAAGTATTCTCTCTGTTCCTATAAAATATGGTTTGGCCGTCCTCTTATTTTCATAAAAATGTTCAGTTTGTCACTCTTTTGAGTTTAACATTGTTTTTATTTTTCAGCCATAAATTTGATTATCACAATGCACATCGTGTATGTACGTATATCGTTAGAAGTTTCTCTTACATACACTATGTTGGGCATAGACACCGGAACTTGAGGATTCAGGATGCTTGGGCTCTTACTTCTTTGTAGAGGACTCGATCCCCCCCCCCCCCAAGAATTCATGGATATACAATGTAATTTTATTATACCATGGGGCCTAGTCTAAATCTCGTACACGTGGGACTTCCAGCAACTATGCCCAAAGATGAAAAACCGAACAGAAACACATTGAATACAAAGTGATCACATACTTATTTTAAGAGTACCTACCACATGGTAAATAATAAGTTTGGCACAGCCTGCAAGACCATCATTCATGAGAAAAGGATTGTTTAAAAGTTGGAGAGAATTTATTTTTGATTGAAAAATGGAATAGAATTTCTTTGATTTTTGAAAGCTTTCTTGAGCCATTCTTGATAGCATGGCGAATTCCAGTCCTGATACCACGGCATGCGGGTTAGCCAACTCTAGGAGCCTACGTAGGACAAACTTTAAGGGGCACACTGGGAGACATTTACAACAGGTTAAGTAACACAGGGTTAATATTTCAGAGAAGTCATCATTACTGGGTTCTGAAAAACATTTAAAATTTGCAAACATTTATTGTAATTCCATATAGTCATTTTTTTACAAAAATATTTTGTCGCTTTGGAGGGAGTCTATGTTCTTCTCCCCAATCCCTCAGCTTATTCCTCCGGGAGGGGGGGGGGCAGCTGAAGGCTCATAGATAGAGACTAGTACTAGTCTCACTAGTATAAGGCTTTGGCCCAGCTTCTAACTTTTTCTGTTAAGGTGGGAGGGTCAAAAATGACTGAAATTCTGCTTACGTAATACTTGAACGGCTCCTAACTTGGAAACATGCTACATCCAGGGCCGTAACTAGATACTTTATCACCAGAGACAAGCCGGAATTTTGGTGCCCCTTGCGTGTAGGAGCAAACAAAGGGTGGATTCTGGATTCGGCTCTTCTTCTGGTCCAGCACCCAAGGTACCAGAACCACCTGCTCCCCTCTGCTAGTTGTGACCCTGGATACAGCTAAAACTATTAAGCCACGTCCCTGAAATGTAAAACTGAATGTCACTAAAATTGTGATAACCAGTCATTTTCTAAGCTGCTCTAAAAAATTTCTTTAGATACCATTCACATAATATAAGTTTAACCCCGTTACAGCAACCCCTAATGTCGGTCGAATCCCGTTACAGAGCTCTAACCCCGCTTAGAGCCAGAAATTTTCTCAGTAAGTACGTTTTTCACTTCTAGAGATTACACGTATTAAACCGTGGTTCGATATAAAGCCAAACTCGTTATCGCACCAAAATTCTTCGAAATGAATAGTGACGTTAAATCGATTTCGACCATACTCTCTGGCGGGTGTAGGCAATGACGTATATAGGTAACGTCGCGATGAAATTCACATGTAATAGCCTATACTAGTTTTTCTTTTATTTCATTGTGCCAGTAGTGTTTTATGTAGTATGTTTGAATTCATCACAAAGACAAAAATAAAATTAAAGGAAATATAACATAAAACTTTATTGAAAAGAAAGTGTTCATATAATTATTACTATTCTGAGTATAAGACTCGAAAAACAACGAGCATATGTGTGTGATAATACTCATTCAACAATCATTAGATGCTACAAACATCTTGGGTTGGTCAGAGTGATTTTTCTTCCATTCAATGGTTGAACGGGACGGTAGTTGTTCACTAAATTGCAGTTGCCATTAGTATCATTTTCTTTTTCCACGGATACTTGCTTTCTAAATGCTTTTAGCTGAAAATCAAAATTATGATTCATTTATAATATGATACCATTTACGACTAAAATTCAAATCAACACTACTTTTAAGAATTTGACAATATTAATTATAATAAAGTGTGTGAGTTGGACACCGCCATTGGGAGCAACAGTTTTCAAAATAATGTAAATTTTCCAATGAGGAGTCGTGACTAAACAAAAAAATGGTATTTTTGGTCATACATTAATAAAAATAGATACAGAGTTTTCTGAAAATAGTGCGCCAGATGCTTTGCAAAATGTTATTAGAGATTGTGTGACTAAGAATGCCGCGTTTAGGTGTTACAGAACGCTGTTTAGGTCGGTCGATAATATCGTTCTTTGACAAAAAAATTGTTTTTTTTCTGCTCTTCTGCGATTTTGTCATTTATTTTTGAAACAGCCTTTATGTATATCGAAGTTTGACTTGCACGTACAGTCAAGAAATGTCTTTTAATCGATTTTATGTCGAGATCTGACATCAACAGTAAGTTACGTTCTACTTTAAATAATCTAATTGCCAATTATGGACTCGATATTTTCTTTAACCCTTTATCTATCATATTATAAAAAAATATAATAAAAATATAATGATAATAAATAAAAATATAATGATAATAAATAAAAATATAATGATAATAAATAAAAATATAATGATAATAAATAAAAATATAATGATAATAAATAAAAATATAATGATAATAAATAAAAATATAATGATAATAAATAAAAATATAATGATAATAAATAAAAATATAATGATAATAAATAAAAATATAATGATAATAAATAAAAATATAATGATAATAAATAAAAATATAATGATAATAATGAGAGAATAATTATTTATAAGTGCAGGGTATATTATTTATAAGTGTGTGGTCGCTCATTTTGGTTCGAACAACCCACGTTTCACTTACGAGTTGAATGGAATTACTGTCCCGCATGCAACTTGGGTTACGGATTTGGATATTCTCATTGACGAGTGGCTTAGGTTTCTCTGAACATTGTTCAGCGGTGGTCAAAAAAGCGAATAGAATGCACGCGGGGGTTTCATTCTTAAAAAGGTCTCCTCGCGTTCTAATAAAGTCATGCTTCCAATTTTCCAAGGCTTAGTTCGTCCTGGACTGGGGTATGCCGTAAAGTTTTGGAGACCATACCTACAGAGGTACATAGACTTGGTCTAGGGGGTTGTAGAGCAGAGCTACGCGTGATCTTGTTAGCATACAAGACAACTTGTTGGCACAAAAGAGAGACTTGATTTCTTGAATATGTTTACATTAGAGAAACACAGTTGTCGGGAGTATGATCGAAGTGTTCTTAGGATTGTGTTAATAAATGAAATGGCTTACCTCAGGGGATCGTGAATTCTAACACAATTGATACGTTTAAAAAGAAGTACGATAAACATAGTGAGATAAATCAAAAGAAGCTATCTATACTTAAATAAGACAGAAATAATTTTTTTATGGGCAGTGTATTGTTTATTATCAATTATTCGTTTTTTTTTTTCTTTCGGGATATATACTTTTATATTTCCTTGCTGTATTTTGGTTATATTAGTCATCTATATTTTTTATGGACATCTTTTTTCAGCCACATAATTGGGCAATTCGTCTGTTGTGGCCTTTGTGTTTGTATCTGTATGTAAATTATCTGGGAGGTTATTTTAGTTCTAATTAAACAAAAAAAATACTGGTTTTTTTTTCAAATAATGAGTTGGTACATAATAAATTACCTAACCTGGTGCTACTTTAAAGTACCATCGGTAGATAAAGGGTTAAACAGAAAAATACAGCTTGCAAAACTGAATATCATACCTAAACTTTACTTAGAGTACCATTATAGATTAATTATAATCGAAATAATACTAAAATATTTGAAAAATAAATTATTATACTTGTTCGGTCGATATCGGGACTGGATCTCTCAGCACTATCCAAATAACGTTCTCTGTACATGGAGGAGTGGTTAATGAACCGATGTATCGGTAATAAGTGTCGGTACATTTAGGCAGAATGGCATCTAAATTTATTGGTTCCGGAAGTGATGCTTCATCTCCATTATATTGCACTTTATTAACAGCTTTGATGAGAGATGATAGTTTTTCATTGTCTGTAGATGTTTCCTGGTTATAAAAACCAATAAAACAATCAAAAACCACATTGTATTACATTATTATCAAATGAATAAACTTTCATAGAAAATTTAACTTCTTGGAAAATTCTAACACAACTCCACGATATGTCTTCATGAACATCACATTTATGTATAGCACTTGTGGCATCTTTCAGTTTTTTTTTATTACAGTAATTATTTACTCATTGTAATCATGAAAGAACTATCTATTCTTATGCAGGAAAGATTTTTTTTTGCATCAAATTACTATTAATAAATATAGTAAAATTACTATAGACATTATAAACAGATGTCACTCACTTCGAAAAAAACTCCTATAACTGCTAGCTGACCATTACCTCTTCTGTGAACTAGATGCATCTAAGGGGAAAAAAATGATGTCTAAAATTTTTTTTTCAGTATTCATATATGCACGGTCAATTTACATTAATGTGACTACATCCTACTTTGAAAATCTGCACAAGCTCGTGACGCGAATTGGCTTGGCTTGGTGTGAAAATAATGTGAAGTATGAACATTCTGTAAATGTGCCAGTCCTCACTGTCAAGCGTTTAACACACAATCAATTTATCATATTTTCATAAAAGACGTCCAGCCAAACATCACAATGTGTGTGAAACTTGGAAGGAATAATTATACAAATGGTACCACCGTGTATTCCCGAAGTGGAAACAGGGAATGCAACCAAGTGCCATTGATGTGAGAGGCAAACGTCGGCTTCGGCGAATTTGAGGGCCAACCGACACGCTAAAGTCGAGCAATTTTTTGACCAAATAAACCAGGGAGCTCTACCAGATCTTTGTTTAACCCTTTCCGTAATTTTTCAAATTTCACTGATCCGCTTTATGACTGTCACAGTGGGAATTACTAAACCCTCCGTAAAATGACACGCCATTTTTCAAGAAGAATATTTTTTTCTGATTTTGTGCAAGTGATAGTGCTTCACTCCCCCGAATTGCAAGAATAATAAACCGAGGAAGAGAAATACTCTAGCTTTATGCTGTACACATATTCTTATGCTACCCCGAAGGAAAGGAAAAATACGCCGTCTCTTTCCTTCTGTAGAGTTCCTGAAAACCCCAGGCTGGCTCATACATCATATTTGTGAGAAGTGTGAGTCGATAGCTCTTCTCTATGCCGATTTTTTAACGATTAGACATCACTTTGAACAGAAAACTGGTTTTGTCGCTCTAAAATGGAAGACGATGAGTCCACTTGGTATATTCCTGGTGCCTTATCCTTCCGTTATCAAAATTTTAACAAAAGCTGACTCCGCCCACTGGTAGTTGATCTCAAAGGTTCATGGTGGGTGGAAACATTTCGGGAAAAAAAACCTGTTTACATAATAAATATCTGAGCATGTCATTACCGTCATCAAATGAATCAGAGAAAAATATTCTTAGTGAAATAAAATTAAATCAAATTTAAAAAATTGACTTTTTATACGGGCACCCTGTGCTCAAAAACCTAATTACAAAATTATTGCCTTATCTCTCATAAGGTCATAAAAAAATTACACATTTTTAAATTAAAATATTTCATTTCAAAAAATTGGGAAAAACAGCATAAATGAGGGGGAAAAGCGTTTTTCGTTAGTTTTTTTTTTATATGGTGTTTTTTCGTAACTTTTCTCAGATTTTTGAATTCAAATATTTCAGCAAATATTGTACTTAGGAACGTGGACTTTTTTTTTTACCTCTGGAGAAACAGAGCAACAACTTTCCTTTTGGTCACAGGGTGTCTGTATGGAAAGTTAATTTTATTACTTTAATATCTATACAACCTCTTGCAATATGAATGACGTATCTGAGTACTACACGTTATTTGGATACTTTTTCTAATTGGAAGTATGCCTCTAGGATCAACGTTTCGCCAGTAATTTGCGGTGCGAAGTGTTAGCTATGCAGCTTGTATATTGTCATAAATGTCTGGCGATAATTAAAAAAGTTTGACAAACACGTAAATACTTGTGGCTACTACTACTGAACCGAACATGCACCTCGTACACATTCCTCTACGGAATTTCTAACGAATCGGCACATGCCGGAATGTGCGTTCTGAGCGTATGCTTGGCCCTAACATATTTATATTGTCCAGTTGCACTTGTTTGATGTTCATGCTGCCATCTAGATTGCATTTTCTGAAGTAAAAATGGAAATGCTTGAATTTTCGTCTTTTGTAGGTATCGTATTGTAGTCCTGCTTGCTCTCTGCGGAGAGACTTTTTCAAATGGGAGACCGGCTCACATTCGGGCCTCGAAGCTGGAAAACCGCAGAAAACCAACTAATACTTGTGGCTGCATGATTCACTAGACTTAACTTGAATTTACTAGACTTCACTAGACTTAACTTGAATTTACTAGACTTTACTAGACTTGACTTGAATTTACCAGATTTCACTAGACTTACAAACTTGTGACAACATTCCACCATCTATGTTTTCATTTTAGATATATTTGACATTCATATTTTTTTGACATGCAATACGTATGAATATATTGTGCTTTCAGGTAGATTCTATTCTTCGAATCAATTGTTGGATACAGAGGATAGCATTACTCTATGTCTGTATATAATCAAAGAAAAAAAAATGGAAATTATTACTTCCATAGCGTATGAGCGGCCACCAACAGTATGCTCGGAGCCTTTGGTCTTATTCGAACCGTCACCCCAATGGAAGTGGAATTGTTGAAGTTTGTAAATAGAGAATTGCACTATTATCGCTCTGGTCTGCTCATCATTTGGTGTAATTTGAACTGCCAACAACATCAAAAATGTATTCTCATTAGGCAACGTAAAAACTAAACTTTTAGGTAAATTCGAAACACAAAATTCTCTGTCCATAGTTAGTCAAATCGCGCTTAAAACTCACCTGTGTGACCATTGTTTTCGATCTGGCCTTTGACAGGGATCCTATATGAGAAGTATCCAAGTTTCCCGTTGAAAGCTCTAAACACACCTTCGGGAATATCAATCGGTGACTGGTTACTTCCTGTATTACATTGACCACCCCAATTTGATGGACCTGAAATGGGAACGGAACGCTGATCACACATAATGAAGCAGGTAAATCATATGAAAGAGAATTTCTCAGGTCAAAAAGACTTCATTGGTTTGAATTTGTCCTTAAAACGTACTTAATATTGTGGTTGTTCAGAGAGAAACAATATCACGCTCCGCTGTTATACGAAGAAAATTCACGATGCCCCACAGAGGCATCGTGAATTTTCTTTCCGAATTTCATCTTCATCTCCGCTCGATAACCAGTCTTTCGTACTTCCTATTGTAGTTGTTATCATCAGGTGATTTTCGCAGGTCTGAGGTGATCGTCAGACGTGTTAAACTGATGCATTAACTCATAATTAGACGTAAAGATACGCCTAATTTACGTTCAAAAGATATGAATTATTTATCTGCCACTTTTTTTTTTTTTTTACTTATCACATATCGTTATATTGGATGATGTGGTTGTCTGAATCAAGATCAAGTGATTAAATTTACCATTGGCTCCTTCATAACTGTACTCTTTCTCTTGTTCTGCTGGACACACACTCTGGGTGAAACGAACTAAAAAAGGAAAAATATAATTTCATACTTAGTATATTTTTTACTACATAGATAAAAAACACATACCATGATGATTGAAACAGAACTTTTCCTAAACTTTAACATTACGTAAATTATGGAACCTAGATGGAAAAATCCCTGACCTAAAGAAAATAAAGGTGTGTATAAAGCGAATGTTTAAATCATCTAACATCCCCTTACACCTCCATGACGGAGAGTAAGTAATCTTCGACATTTAATCTAAGCTCAATGGTAAAAACATTTGACTAGTGCAGCATGTTTGCAATAAATGCAGGGTGTCCTATAAGTCCTAACTCGGCCATTATCTCATCAACCGTTCGTCGTAAAGGTATGGTTACAATTTAAAAAATGCTCAAAATGTGTTCAAAAATCCCCCTGTACCGGTTCTGAGAGTGAAAATACAGTGTGTCATAAAATAAAAAATTTAATACAAATACAAATTCAAATTCACAATAAATTTTTATGCAGTCCTTCCTGTCCTCCAACTTCGAATTAGAAAGTTGTTGCTCTCTCTCTTCTGAGCCCAACAAAAACATTTCATGTTTTTAACAGCAATATTCGCTGAGATATTTTAATTCGAAAATTGGAGAAAATGTGAGGAAAAGAACGGCATAAACTAACGGAAAACCTCATTATGCTGTTCTTTCCCATCTTTTCCCTGATTTTTGAATTAAAATATCTGAGCAAATATTGCAATTGAAAACATGACAGTTTTTTATTTTTGTTAGGCTCAGGAGCGACAAGGTAACAACTTTCTAATTCTAAGTTAGAGGACAGGAGGACCGTATAAAAATTTAGATTTTTTATTTTGCGACATTGTGTTTTTTCACTCAAAAAACTGCTATAGGGTGATTTCTGAACATATTTTTAGCATTTTTTAAACTGAAACCATACCTCTACGGCCAAGGGTTAATGAAATAAAAGCCGGATTATGATTTACTGGCATGGGTGGAGATACGGGAGGGGGCATAGGCAGAGCCGTCTTTAGAGCATCATGGGCCCCAGGGCTAAGCGATTTTTCAGATTCCCCCTAGCAAATTCTCGAAAATTTTAACTGGTTCTCATTTTTGTGAGACCCGCGTTCTCTTGAGGCCCCCGGGCCGTGCTCAGGTGGGCCCATGCATTAAGACGGCACTGGGCATAGGGACAATTTAATAGATGATGCTTTCAAATCATCAAAAGTATATTTAGAGTGTCTATTATCGAAATGTAATTAGTACTTACCAGATACTACAGCCAAAACTGCAATGAAAAAGGGGAATTGTTTCGCCATCGTCGGACTAAAACAAAACGAAAACAGTCAATGAAAATATTATGACAGGGGAGTCATAATAAAAAGCCACATCTAAGATAAAAAAAAAGTTATTGTTTTGCTGCAACACCATTTAAATTATTTTATATTCGTTCTTCGTAACTACTGTTAAACTCACAAAGTAAAAGTGCAAAGTACAAGGATTGTGACCCCAACTACATTTAATCTTCTGTTGACAAACAGGGCCGTTCACCCGAAAATAAGTCATGCTAATGTGGTTTGAAATGGTAGTCTTTATAAATACTATATTTTTCAAGTTTTATTAAATGTTATATCATAAAATTACCGAAAAAAAAATCTATACTACACTTCATATAAATTTATATTTTGTATTCCACAGTTGAGTCTAAAACTGAATTATTAAAATATTCCAGTGTTTCAGAATATTTCAGTAGTCTCAGTTGCCTTGTGTCGATAGACAGGAGTTGTATGCAGTACCAAAAGTAAGCACTCTTTCGTTAATGGCCAGAATTTATCTAATTTTTTTAATATACAATTTCACCTTTCAACTTCAAACAATAGCGCAATTATTCTCTTTAAAATACGTTATTTTGACGATTCGAGAACGATCTTGGACCACTTCTTTCTGTACTACGGTCATTTTATGCACACTAAGGTTGTAATTAGGTAAAAAATTACAAGTTAATTATAAGCCCGGTCTAATTAGGTATTTTTGTGTGCTAACATCACATAACAGGAATACTCTGAAAAATGCATCAGCAAATACATTTTTATTGATTTATAAATGAAAATGAATGTGATATTTTTGAATAGTGATATTTTTGGGTCTTCCATAAAAATTAATTTGGTCCGATCAAATTAAAAATTCACGGGGCCATCATTGTAATGAATGAAAATAAATATATTATATTTATCCAACCCCTACAAGACTTTTAAGAGTGGTTCCGTCCATATATATTTTTCCTTACATCTTCCACGGCTCACTTCAATTAGGCAAAACTGAAGCTTTCGTATAACTTGTGAACACACAATGAGTCTTTGAACATTTTTTATAGGGTTTAGATCAGGCTAGCATGTTGGCCAGTCGAGTCTCTGCAATTCACTTCACTTTTCAAATAGCAGGCTATTGTTTGGTGTTGTTGCTGCCACTGTATTTGTTATAGATTTTTGAAGCGAAAAGAAACTTTGCCTGGTTTTAATTCAAAGCAATTTTTAACACGTTTTAAAAGCCCGTAATTATAGGAAATTGGATATTCGTATTGTGGGACACGGTATTTTGAAAAAAGAGCATCCATAAGCTAGCTATGAATCAGGAATTTCCAAGCCTTTTACGTTCATGGTACTGTTGGAAATGTTGATATATCTTGTGGCATCCCAGTCTCATCTCTAGACACTTAGGCAACACCCTAAATGGCGATGACAAAGTTTTCGGGAATCACGGCCTTATTACTATAGTTCGTTTCAGGTTAACTTTGCAGTGGAGAGAAAGGTAGAGAGTGTACTCCTTCGCCGCAAAATAAAGTTCCCATAAATCGGAGTTTTATGATGATCATTTATACATATATAATATATACATATACATATATAAATATTTCAATTTTTTTAATGATTTTGTGAAAAAAAAAGGAAAAATATCGTTTTGAACCGATGTTTCCTCGTTTGAAATTTTTAAATGAGAAAAAATATTGGTTACCATTATCCAAAAATCTATAGCAACCACAACGACATTTTCGCGGTATCCTAGAAATCGTCCATACCTTATAGAGGCCGCGCATCGATACATTGGTTAAGAGGCTTTTGTTGCCATAGCAACGAGTGATGAGGTTCCCTCGTAGCTTCCTCTTCACTGCAAAGTTAACCTGAAACGGACTATAGTTTCGATATAATTTGACTCCCAAGATATCTCATGTCACATTAGAGTGCCGAAGCACATCTTTCGGGGGATCACTGCTCTAAGACATTTCTAAACTTTTATGCTCGTGGCACCCTTGGGGATGACTTTAGAATTTCACATATCTTGCAAAACTTTTTGCTTATGAGACCGATAACCAATTTTATGGAACCCTAGTCCACCGTACAACATTTGGTATCCACTGTTTAGGGGTAGTAGTTCTCATTTAGCATTCATCCATGAACTCCCTTGGTCAAATACCAAAGAAACCAAAGGGCACATTTCCCTGTGCCATAGCCACTTGCAATATTTTTTATTCTAATTTATGCTTTATACTGAAATATGTCTTTTGGAACCACTTGCAGTGGTCCGAGAACCATCTTATGACAATAATGTTGTCATTGTTTTAGTTTTTCTCTACAATGAAGATTACAATGACAGAATGAAACATCTCTAAAGAAAACCGAAATGTTAAAAAAGAACAAATGCTTGAAGCATAAACTTATCTTACCTTAGCAGTGGCTAACGATTGTCTTACCTCACCTTGAAAAAGTCAAAACGCTATATGAACGCTGGATGAAAAATTCGTGCTCTCTTTTTAATATATAGGCTTTGACAGATGTTACCATGACTTGCACCTATGTTATTTTGCACCCTAATCTATATATACTTAATATGAAGAAATACCATCAGCATGGTTAAAAATACGTGATTGTCCTACAGAATAGATGATACGTATGAGTTTTGATTGTTACGTCTGTCAACATTGATGAAAAAAACGATTACAGAAGATACTTTTTCGTGATGACTAAGGAAATACTCAAAATTGTGTCTTAATGTTTTCAGTGTCATTTACTAATAATGAAGATACCTTCAAAATGACATCTAGATTTATATTTGAGTACTTACTTTTAATACGTAGTAATAATATTCATCATTTATATCAAAATATTTTGAGCTTACTTTTAATCACATCACCAAATATTTGACTGGGAAACAATGATGAGAGAAATTATCGAGAATTCTTATCAAAAAGAACAGATATTACAGTTTCAGCGTTGTATATCGAGTCACGAGGGTATCATGATAGCATCATGTGTGACTGATATTACCTACATTGAATACAGTATTGATATGAATAAGTTTGTAATCTGTATTTTTTCTATTAAATTTGTAATGTGTATTTTTTCTATTCATGAGAACTTTTGACTAAATTTTGATTTAAAAAATGTTTAGAGCGCTTGCGATTTATTCTAGATCCTGCCTTACACATTGTGTGGGTTCAGTCAAAACGTCATAATTATACACATAAAACTGTTGACCCAAGAGTTTATATGTACGTGATTGAAAAAATTATATTACTTTTCTTAGAATATGCGATCTATAACGTAAGAGTCGATATAACTAGCATATGATTTTCTGGAGATCAATGATTCCCAACCAAGTCTAAAAATTCTTAATCTGACTGTACAAGTCTGAGATCTAATCGCAGTCGGGAATACATGTGCATAAGTGTTTTTGATCGAACATAAATCGAATGTCTTAGTTATAATGAAACCCTTGATGTTCAATGACCATCGTTCATCAAAACGAAATTACTTACTAAAGTAGGGGTTCTCAAACTGTGTGCTACCAACATTTTTCAGGGGTGTCGTGGAGCGATGGTCCTGACAAAGGTTCTTCGAAGCGATTCTTTGTTGAACTGCTCTGGGGAGAATGCGGATTGATTGATAGCCGCACCGTTGAGTAGGCCGAGATTACACTATAAAAGTTTTATAAAATACCTTTTCCGAAACTACAAAAATACAACCAATAAGCCTGTTGACTCGAATGTAACTGATACGCTTATTAGTTGTTTTTTTCAAGTTTTATAAAATATCTTCTGTCAAACTTTTATAGTATAATCCCCTTCCCCGGCATTAGGGAAAGGTGAGCCGCGGATGGAAAAAGTTTGAGAACCCCTGTGCTAAACTATTTCGCACCATTCATTTTTAATATTTCGATAAAGGGAACAGCTGATTTCATAAAACCAATTTCACCCTAGTGTCTACGTTGCAGAAGTCATCGAAATTTCCTGAGAATATGAGTGCAAGTTTGTTGAATCATGTTCTTTTTAGAGCTAATGTTTCGAACTAATTTTCTTCAGTGTTCCTTTTTTCAAACATTAATTTCATTTTTAATTGGTCGTGGATTCCACTAGCCTCGATGAGTGGGATCAACTTAAACTACTCACAGCTGATTGTACTTTAATCCTTTATCTACCACATTATAAAATGAATGAAATAATTATCTCGTGCGTGCGTTCGTGTGCGTGTGAAAATTTTTGGTAGGTTATTTTAGTTCTAATTAAAGCCTTAAAAAAATGCTTTTTTTTCAAAAAGCCATTTAGCACACAATCAATACCTGGTACTTTAAAAATTCGTCAGCACTATACGCTTACAATAAAAATAAGAAATACGAATTCAACAATTCAGATATGTTGAATAATACATTTGCATGAATATTTATTTAATTTACCACCAAAGAGAACCGTAATTTGCTGTTGGGGACACTTTGTAAAAATCTTGTTTTACTGCATTACACAAAGCAGTGTAACTTCATTATACTTTTATAGGGGGGTGAAACATGTAACTTTTTTCTTTCAAACCGAGCACAACTCACGTCTATCACAATCTATGGGCGATTTACTACCTAGTGAGTTGTGCCGGAAGTGTAATTGTGTGTGTACCTAATACGTCTGAGTGCGTACCTAGTGTTGTGTTTGTTTTTTCAGTACTGAAAAACCAGACACACTCCCACGTTACTATTCCTATGGAACCTCTAACGCAGTGGTTCTCAACCGGGGCCATATGGCCCTAGGGGCCCTAGGATATTCCAGGGGGCTACGGATGAAAATCTCGCAAAAGGAGAGCCACGGCTGCCGATACGGGGACCACGAAGAGAAGTTTGTGAAATTAAACTTTTTTTAGTCACTCTGACTAAAAAAATTTAATTTCACAACAAATGCGTAGAATATCTTTTTCGAACTTTTTCCCCTATTCAAATAACATTAACATGAGGAAGGAAATAAAAAAGTGTTGCATGTAATCGCGGTGGTTTTACGACTTGGGGGTGACAGTACGCCCTGACACAAACTATAGAAGAGGTTTAAGCAAAATGGAATAACTGTAAAGATAGAAAATTATGTGTGTTCGAAGACACTTTTCATTCAAAGAGGGCTGCCATAAAGAAAACAAAGATTTGTTGACCATTTATTGACATTCTTTGGGGTGCTGGTAGTAAAGTAATCCAAGTAAATGGGTGAAAAATGAAAGCTTGTAAAAAAACCCATCGTTTTCATGCAATTACGGACGGATAGCCATCTAGTTTAGCACAAAGCTATCTTCAGCCGGCACTGAAAAAATCTGATGGGGATCAGAAAATCGAATGAAGAACGATTGCTCTGGGGTATTTTTTTAATGAATTTTGAGGGGTGGCAATTCATTGCCTTTGCTGGAAAGAAATAAAGTCAAATTCAGTTATAACGAACTCCAAGAGACAAAATCATGCATGAGGAAAAATACCAGCGAAATTTAATTTTTTAAAACTACAGTACTGTATAACTTAAGAAATTGTAATTGCATAAAATTACGGTTGTTTCAATCGCAAGTGTCCATATGCCATTCCTTTCAATTTAACAGGAAAAACGAAATTTTAAACATATTTAAGACGGTCTTAACGTCATTTGGTTTGCTGATTGGTTTCTATATTCAATCCAGGCAGATAATGTATTGGGACTTCCTCTAAGATTCACACCACATCTTTAGAGTTTTTTAATCGATACTGTAATGCTTCCTATTGACTGCCCTACTACTTAAGCCCTACAACATCTCAAATATTTTCAATGCAATTTTCCTATCCTGCAAGAAAAATGTTGTGGACATTAGAAAAAAAATTCTAAAAGGGCGTATGAGCACATTCAAAGCAATTTAAATCCTTTTATTTGAGACTCACTGCGTCTGCTGATTTCTCAGAAAAGTGCAATAAATTCTCACTTAAGTCTTAACTTTGAAATGTCCATAACCGGCTCAATGCGTCTCTGTATCTGTCAACCTAAAATTTATGGTTTTTATTGTTGATAATACTCATGCAAAACCAATTCAGGGACGCGTTTTCACAATCTGTAAAAACTGCGTGGATTTGATAGTTGGAAATGATGTCTAAATGCCAAAGATTTGGAGTCAAAATGAAAATGTCAAATAATTGAAATTGTGCTTCGTATAAATGAAATATTTTAATATTGAAAGAGCTATATATATATATATATATAGAGATTAATCAAACGTTTCATAAATGTGAAATTTTTTCATACAACTGGGAGTGAGGCACGAATCCCCTTGTGGACAAGTGGAATTTCGAGGCATTCACGCACAACCGAGCCCCTCTTGGCCATTTTTCTTCCCCCCCCCCCCACTCTTTCTTCCTTTTGTTTCCTTCCTAAATTTATAAAAGTAAAAAGGACATAATCATTATAAAAAAGACTGTTTTCATATCAAATTGCCCAAGTTCAATTACTTCAGTGCAAAAATGTCAGATTTTTTTGGGCGGAAATACAGTCAAACTCCAAGAGACCGGAGAAATCACTTGGTAATAACGAAATTTCGTTACAAAGGAATTCCAGATTTTTATATTGTTCCTATGTAAACTTATCCGGGGATTAGAAAAGTTTTCGTTAAAACAATATTTTTTCTGTTAAAACGGTATTCGTTAAAACGAAAGTCGAATATATTTCGTCTCAAACTATTTTTTACGTGTATATGCAAGCTGCATGGGTAACAGGGCGTATGGCACTTTGCTGGCGAGCCGTTAGTCTTAGAGACTTACTTCCAATTAGAAAAGTATCCAAATCACGTGTCCAACTCAGATATATCATTCATGTTGTAAGAGGTTGTATAGTTATAAGATAAAAAAAGCAACTTTTTATACCGTCCCCGTGTGCCAAAGAACCCAATTAAGAAGTTGAAGTCTCTGTCTTTCCCGATGCCAACTAAATTAATTTCACGTTTTTAAGTGCAATATTCACCGAGATATGCAAATTCGAAAAACTGAGAGAATTTGAGAAAAAACTGCGTTAAATGCGGGTAAAATAGTTTCCCCGCATTTAATGCTGTTTTTTTTCAACTTTCTTCGAATATCTCAGTGAATATTGCACTTGGAAACGTTGATTTTTTTTTGTTGGAGACAGGAAAAGAACTTTTCGATTGGGTTTTGGGGCACAGGGTGTCTGTATAAAAAGTCAACTTTTTTATTTTGATAATTATGTAACCCCTGGCAACATGAATCAAATATCAAATACTACACATTATTCGGGTACTTTTTTCAACTGGAAGTATGGCTCTAGGACCAATGGTTCGCCAGTAAGATGCCATAGGGGCCGTTCAAGTATTACGTAAGGAAATTTTCGGCCATTTTTGACCCTCCCTTTGTCAGCAAAAGTCAGCAAAACTCCGACCCCCTCTCCCCCCCCCCTTGTCAGCAAAATTTCGTCATCAGCTCTGCCCCTCTGAATCCAACTTATATTTTCATAAAGGGTGGTTGATGACGTAAGCATTATCCAAGGCCCCCCCCCTTGTCATCAAAAGTCAGCAAATCGGAAACCCCCCCCCCATCGATGATGACGTAATACTTGAACGGCCCCATATGCCCCGTTACCTATGCGCCATAGGTGGATATTGACTTGGAAGCGTGGGGGGGGGGCACGGTCATTATTGCTGGGGGGTACGATGACGATGATGTCAATTCATATATACAGTACATATGTACATTAGATCAGTCGACTCCACCTTTGACTCTGGGGGGGGGGGGCATCGCCGCCCATGCTATGCGCCCTGTATATTAAATATAGTACGGACTGTTATGTGAAATATTGTGCTGTGTTAAACAACAAATATTGCGCTGCGTTTAAGCCAACTCGCACCTTGCTTCGTTCGCTTGCAAGAGAGCGGTCACATTATGAACTACAAAGCCACTTGAAGGTAGCTTTGTGGCATTACTACTTTGTAGCATTACTACTTTTATCCGCGAGAGAATAAAATTAATAAAACTGTTTGCTACGACTTTTTGCGATTTTTATCATTATAAGAATGCGTATTTTGGAAGCTACAACTGACATTTCTCAATGAAACCATAATCATTTACACAAAAAAAACTAATTTGGAAATAATACAAATTTCATCCAGTACTGTAACTTGATGACATTGTGCCGTCTTCAAGCGCAGAGTTTACATTGATTGAAAATAAATTATTCTATTTTTTTACTGTATTCTATTATGTCTATTTTACTTTTACATTATTTTCATAAATTAAAAATTGATCAAATTAAATTCAAACATATTTACACTTCAGACAATTTTTGAATAACTATCTTCTAAGGGGAAAACGGAGGGGGGGGGGAAGGAAGGGGAGTAGAAAATTAGTCATGTTCGCAAGGGGGCCACAGGAATGAGAAATGGTTGAAAGGGGGCCATGGGCAAAAAAAAAGGTTGAAAACCACTGCTCTAACGTATAGGAAGTGATTTTTCAGTGCTGCCAAGTGAAGTGAATGATGTGTTATGATTGAATTACATTTGTATTGTTTGTAGGCCTGTTGCTCTCTGTGGCGAGACTTTTTAAAGAGGAGATCGGTTCGCATTCGCGTGAAACATGTAACTGAATTTTATTACAACTGAAAATTATTAGCTATCATCTGGTAATCGTAAAGTAGTTATACTTCCGAACACCCAACAACGTATGTAAGAGATGTTACGGGGTGCAGAAGGAAAGTGGTACTTTAAATTACACTATCAATAGTCAAAGGGTTAAAATAATTCATAAAATGACGATCGTGAATTATTTAATATTATTGAATGTATTGAATTATTCAAATTAAAGAAGTGTAAGCAAAAGAAAAAAAATTATTTTAAACATAAAAGCCTAAAATTCTCATTATTCTAAAAGTACAAAGCTAATTAGCAATCTTAGCATAGTGTACATAGAAAACTCACAATTCTATAATTTCTTTCCATTCTAAACATTAGACGACATGATGAGGCAAATAAGAAGGGACATGGGAATTTTAAGTTTGACAACTTAAAACTGATAAAAATGTCAGAACTTCATCATCCGTAATAATACTTCAATGTTGGGCCACTGAAAGATAGATGTAGTAGAAATTCTTCTTCCGAATTTCATTTTTTAGACGAATCTCTACTTTG
The DNA here is from genome assembly GCF_987345545.1 of Pholcus phalangioides. Classification (NCBI taxonomy): domain Eukaryota; kingdom Metazoa; phylum Arthropoda; class Arachnida; order Araneae; family Pholcidae; genus Pholcus; species Pholcus phalangioides. The sequence continues at coordinate 39,764,488 of NW_028301600.1, read as the reverse complement.
GTTAGTTGCCTGCCGAACATCTTTACTGACTTTTTATTTGTGAGTTTGACAAGACCCCAGTCAATAACCTCTGCTTCTAAAATAGTTTTTGATACTCTGTGAATGAAATTTCAAAATCCAAGAAAAACGCGGGAAAAGTGGAATCCCCTCAATGTCCCTACATTTTCTTAAATATATATATATATAACTATATTATAATAACACATTTAAAAATAAGAAAAGGTGGATCTAGACTAAAAAAATCGATGTGTTAGGCCGATTCTCACACTTTCAGAAATAATTGAAATGGGAAGAGCACAACAGGTAGTATAACGTGATCTTATATATATATATATATATAAATCTAACTTCTCTACATATTAATGGCATCTTCTTATAACCTTGTTTGAGCAGCTAGCGCACCAAGTACAAAATAAAAATCTGCCAGGGACCGTTCCCAGAAGATAAGTGAATTTTACAAATTATAATAGGTTCACTTACCCCGATGCATCTTATCCTATAATTTTTTACACTTTGAGACTTTATTCTATACCATTTTGCTCTTACATCTTTCATTTATCATATGTTCTATGTCACATGTTCTGTGTGATCCATATAGTCCATCTCATTTTTGAATTTTTATGTGACTTTCATTTAAAAACAATAGCCTACTTACTTTTTTCGATGAGAATTTCGTGTAGGTAATGATAATAGCAAATACTTGGAATTTGAAGACTAAGGCCCTTTTCTCAGCATTTGATCGCTGCCCGAAAGTTTGCACATCAACACACTTTCTGAGCGACAATCAAAAGATGAGAGCGCTTCACATGAAGAACTTTGACAGTTCGGTTGGTGATGATTCAGTAAACTGAAAGAAAAATAATTATAAATAAACAAAAATAGTTAATGAAATTATTAAAATTCTGATATTCTTATTATTATTATATATATATATATATATAAAATCAGTATATTATTTTATTTTTGAATGTAATGGTATTGCTAGTACAATTAATTTCTGTGGCAATCTGATTATGCATTTTATCGCGTAGATGGTCATACAGACATTTTGGGAGATCATTTGATCATTTTTGTCGCACCACGGTCATTTTCTGCACACGAGGGCTAATTAGACCGGGACCTACAATTTATTGCCGATTCCGAACGGCAGGCTTGTTTTTCATACTCATCGAGAGGTTGGTGCGCTAACCCCTCGATGGGGGACTCCCTACGGTAGCAATTTTTGCTGCGGTCAAGTCGCCGTTTTTTGTTGTACCCCTGTGTCAGGAAAGTTTTCTGACAAGGACGAACTGGGTATCGAACTCGCGACACCTCTAAACATCCTTTGGTACTTTAGGTGAGCATCTTATCGACCGGGATACCGCGCCCTCACATTTTGGAAGAAACTTTTGTGATAAGAAGCTGGAAGCTCGCTATTTTATGAAGTAAATAATGAAGTAACATAAATGTTTATGATTAAAAATTATGCTTAGTGTGTGCGCAGAAATTTTGAATATATTGCCAGTTTGTGCCCTGGGAAGAACCTAACAAAGTATAAAGATCAATACTGTAATTCCAAGTTATCTCACTTCCTATACAGATTTATTACAGGGTATCTTGCTTCATTTTACACACACCATAATAATAATAGTGTTTAGATAATATGTGTAAAGCTCTCTCAAAGATATACCTATTCATGAAAAACCATTTAAAATCAATAATGTTGACTTTCCCATCGTCCAAATTGAAATATTCGAGTCTTCATGCAGTCAGGGTTGCTCAATTTTTTGAAGATCGTGAGTCACTAAAGTGATTTAACCTGTCTTTGGCCACTTCAATGTATTTCTAACTGGTTTCGGCCCATAATCAAATGAAACGGTTCATTATTTTTTAAATTTAATTTTAAATCGATTAATGCACTTTTAACCTCAGTCTTCAAGGTCATTTTGAAATTCACCTGTGAAAACTGCATAAAATAAGTTTATGACAATAGACGAGTATGAATAAGTTACTACCAAATGTTTGCAACATCTAGAACTAATTTTGAGGTCTCTGTGAACATTTCTTTTTCCAGGTGGAGTTTTTTCAAAGTGTGTTTAGTGTCTCCCACAGGCGACATGGGAACGGAAGAAGTTTGAACAAAAACCATATCATAATCTTTCACGAGACCAATTGTCCGTAAGATTTTCATATAAAGCTTTCACTAGTGCTAATAAAGTATCATATTGGGTTTGACCTCAATGGCTACATCTAAAGAATTCTATGGCATTTACATTTATCCGGTGGGTTATGGGTTGAGTATGTATGCTGTATGGAAAATTTATACTCAGTAGAACTTGGTTAATTCGAATTTTGGATAATTCGAACTCTTACGAACTCCCCTTCAATTTTCTATCTAATTTAAAGTTGAAATTTCTTGTTTAACTCGAATTTTTCTCGAATGTTTTGGAAGAATGCGAGTAATTGTTTGAAGTGTAAATATGTTTGAATTTAATTTGATCAATTTTTAATTTATGAAAATAATGAAAAAGTAAAATAGACATAATAGAATACATTAAAAAAATAGAATAAATTATTTTCAATCAATGTAAACTCTGCGCTTGAAGACGGCACAATGTCATCAAGTCACTGTACTGGATGAAATTTGTATTATTTCCAAATTAGTTTTTTTTGTGTAAATGATTATGGTTTCATTGAGAAATGTCAGTTGTAGCTTCCAAAATACGCATTCTTATAATGATAAAAATCGCAAAAAGTCGTAGTTTTTTTAAGAATGCGAGTAATTTCAATTTTGAGGAGTCTTGATCCCCAGGCTGAGATTTTCAATGGACCCCATACCAGATTTAACCACAGGCCCGTCTATAATAAATTTATAATCTAAAAAAATAACATAATCGGGGGTCCCAGGGATATGAGGGCCCCATCAACCTCTCTTATAAAGAGGCCATCAGTCTTGACAGGTCGAATCTTAGCGAACTAAACCAGTGGTTCTCAAAGTGTACGTTGCGACTTCTAGGGGTGTCGCGAGGAGATGGTGTAATGCAGGAGTTTCAACCGCTGACACAACGAGGGCAACATTTTCAGTTTCAGCCAGACCCGTAGGTCACTAAGCTATACTACACATATGTTATTAAAGAGCTCGACGGACCGCAAGTATCCCGCGGACCATGCGTTGAAGACCCCTGGTGCAGTTATTTGTGCCTGTTCGGTGCATTGAAGTAATTCTTTTCTATACTATACTATTCTGGGGAGCCAGGGTTAGAAAAGTTTGAGAACCACTGAACTAAATCATTGAATTAAGAATAAAATGGGCGAGTGCAGAGCAAGTACGAATACACACACACACATATATATAACCTAAATATATATAAAAACCTAATAGTGGTGTGTGTGTGTGACATAATAAAGCTTCATCCTTGAATTATGTTAAAGTTTTACAGTAGCTGTTATATTTTAGATAAGAATTGCGATTCCGCCTTTCCGAAATTCGGGTCTTGTATTTTATTGGCCTTGATATTCTCTGATTTATTTGACGTTTGCAGAGATCAACAGCTAAACAAACTCTAGTCTGGACGCTGATTCAAAAGATATTAAAAAAAAGCTAATAGAGATTCTCGAGATTATGATATCTAAGTGTAGAAAGAAAAGAAAACAGTTTATAAAAGCTTTGATGCGATGAAACGTTTATAATATTTATGTAACGTCAGTGTCATAATCGGTAAGTGATAGTAAATACTCGTATTATGCTTAAATTTGCAATAAAATGTATCAAGAGATACTGTGATGAATGAGGAATAAATAAACTGCTGAATAAAAGAAAGGCATCTCTGCGTAACCTTAATTATTTAAAACTTCACTATAACTCAAGATACTATTTCTATACATATTTCACAAATAGTTAATTATTTCATGTGGAGAGTAAAGAGAATACAGTGATAGTTATATCTATGTAGGTAAAGTAGTTAGAAAATTTGCCAGTCAAAATGGATATTTCCTAATTAAAACTTTCATGACATCACGTATCTGAGTTCTTTTGAAAGATCTCAATGTCAATGGAAAAAGTTGACAACAAACTCATACATGTTGGTTGACACACGTTTTTGGTTGATCATCCTTTTCCTCCTGTGAGAAAAAGTTTGACGTTTCACGAATGGTAATTTTTCAAGATTGTAATAAATGAATCTTATCGAATTGAATAATTTTGCATTTCATGGCTTGTAGGGACGTGATTTCTCAGAAAAAGTTGCGTATCATAGTGAAGATGCAAATAAGAGATAAAGTAATGCGAATCAGCCTACAGTTTCCTCCAAGCAGAACTTGAAGAAAACTTCATACGCATGGCTACAATGTTTCATATCGTAAATATTCACACTCTCACGTGTGTTAATTTTCCGAGTGAGGCACGTTTACTGGAGACTTAAGAGGAGAATAATTACCCACAATTCCATAACACGTGTGGGGGCGAAAGTAAAAACCATCAGCTCAGTTGTGATAACGTGAAAATAAATAAACAAAGCGCAAATTTTTTGCTCGTAATGCGAATTACTCGTTAACCGAAGTTCCACGGAATATATTGTATCACCGACAGACCAGTCACGACCCAGGCTCTGTCCCTCCAGGGATATAAGCCTTTTACCCTTGCGGGTTGGGTCGCGCTGGGGATATATTGTATCACCCGCACAAATCCTTCCCGTATTCAGCCCCTCCTTCGTATCTCCGCCCAAGATGTGCGCACAATGAAACGATGGATATGTGCAGTCAACCCTCGGTTTACAAATGTCTCAGTTTGCGAACAATTCGGATTACGAACAACACAAAATGGTACGGTTTACGAACTAATCTTGATTTATCAACACACAAGCCAGAGAAAAACAAGCCTTACAAACATGCAAAACGGCATAAACCCCAAAAAAGCATATTTCTGATGTCTGTGGCCACATGTCAAGTTTTTTTTATTTGACAGTAGAATTGGTTGAATAAGTTGGAGTTAAGCTCGCACCCCGAAATATGATTCCTGTTCTCCATCTCATAGACAACTGATTATTTTAAACTTTAAGAAGCTCTACACCAAAGAATTTTTTCAAAGATGCTTTTCAATAATATGTGGTATATAGAATTAGCTAACTCAAAGAATATTGAAAAGAATTATTTTAATACCCTACATTGCATAGTTCTTACTGACGAAGCTTGGTGCGGCAAGTGTGTTACAGAACCCTGAATTTGGCTGGAGAAAAGATTTTGAGGGCTTCTCTCGTCACTAAGATAATACATAATGACAACGAGCATGACCCTGTCATAATTTTCATTTCATCTATTCCATACTTATGGAATTTTTTCAGTGTTAGTTTAATTATTTTCATTGGTTTTAACGTTGTGCGCAGGAGCTGTTGTAAAAATTCACACTAGAAAATTTCGGGGTCCCAGGAACGGATTAATTCATTTCATATTGATTCCTATGAGAGATATTGTTACAGTTTGCGAACAATTTGGTTTAAGCATGGACTTCAGGAACAAATTAAGTTCCTAAACAGAGAGTTTACTGTTTCTAGAAAACTATTCCGTTAAAAGATGATAGAAACCTATATTTTTAAAAAATTTGGATTCTTGTCGTTGTATCGACACAGTGTATGGTATCGTGTCTTGTGCGTAATAAAAGGTACAGTGTCAACCCTCGCTTTACGAACGGCTTGGTTTGCGAACAGTTCACTTTACGAACAACGAAAAATGATTTGGTTTACGAACACACAAAAGGGACTGTAAAAGTTCCTTGATATATTTGAGGACACTCTCAAATATCCTTCCGAGGGAAGGCTATTTGAGAAGCCTGAGGTCACGTAACTATTTTTTTTATTTGAGAGAGGAGTTAGTTGAAGAATTTGGTTTCATCTGAGTAATAAAAGGCCCTCAAATACGACTCCTATTATCCATTCTGTCATCCATGAATCAGCAGGTCATTTTAATTGTCAAGAAGACTCTACATCAGAGAATTTTTTCAAAAATGTTTTACAGTAACTTTTGGCATAAAACTAACATCCGAGTATGATGTCACTCCCCGCTATCCATACGAAGGTTTCCAACAGCTGATTGATGCAAAGATAAATTTAGGAAAGAGAAAATTCAACTGCCCCTGCGGGGAATCGAACCCAGGTCCTTTCCGGGTAAACGCACTAGACCAGTGGTTCTCAACCGGGGGCCATACGGCCCCTAGTGGTACTGGGATACTTCAAGGGGGCCACGGAAGAAAAAGGAGAAAGGGACCATGACAGGTGGTTTGGAGGGCTGCAGAGGGCAGAGAGAAAAATTAAGGTTTGAAGAAATAAAGAGCTTTTATATTAGTGACTATACACTTACAGAATCCAACAAAACCACCCATAAAACCAGGGCCGTCTTCGGGCATGGACCCACCCGGACCTCACCACCTACATTTTGCAGCAGGTTCGCTAGGATGGGGTTTTTCACAGGCCCCCGGCTAGATTTTTCACAGACCCCCTCCTCTATATTAAATTATAGTGTGAAAAACAAAAAAAAATTATGAAAACCATATCAGGCCCCGGGCTACAGCTCTGTCAGTCCCAGTCTTGTGGGACTGACTTTATCATAAGGTGGGGGGTCTCATGTCCATAAGTGACCCCACCTTATGATATTTTGTATAGTACAGTAAATTTTAAAAATAAGCAGGAAAAATGTAGGTTGTTTATTTCCAGCTAAGTATGGGACTACCATAACATCACTTGGCCTAGGGGGCTCATGATGTTGAGACGGCCCTGAATAGAACACGGCCTAGCAGGGAGCTCAATAAATTCTAGACTAGTGAGCTGGAGACCAATCTTATTTGCAAAATTTTCGTTCAGTATAAATTCACTGAAAAAACAATTCAATACGTATAAAGGATCTTGCTTCTAGATGAGGGTCGAAGACTCTGGGTAAGAAAGGGGAGCCACGAGGAAAAAATATGGTTCAAAGGGAGCCACGGGCAAAAAAAAAGGTTAAGAAACACTGCACTACAAACTACAGAGGCAACTAATATCTCGATCTTTCCTTGTAGCTCATGGGCACTGAAAGTGAAAAGACGTGGTGTTCGATTTCCCGCAGGAGCAGTTGAATTTTCTCTCTCTCCTAAATATATCTTCACATCAGCCAGCTGTTAAAACCTTCGCATAAATTTAACACTTTCAATGACTTTTCAAAGCATTATTTTAATATTCTACATTACATATTGCGTATTGCATTTGCTATCATTGACAAAGCTTAGCAGCAAATATTTTACAGAACCATGAATTTGGCTTGGATGATATGTTGTCTAGATTTTGTTGTCGACAGAGATTTTGAGTGCTTTGACACTGGGAGTATAAGTGATATTAATGAAATCAGGCATGTGTGTCCCTAGCATCGTTTTTTATTTCGTCTTTTTCATACTGTAGTTATTTCTTCAGAAACTTATTGCTTTAATGATTTTCATTCGTTTCATGTTATGCATAGCAATATGAGCTGATGCAAAAATTCACACCAGAAAACTTGGGACGCCTGGAACGGATTAATTCATTTTACATCGATTCTTATAGGAAAATTTGTTTCGGTTTACGAACAGACTTCAGGAACGAATTAAGTTCGTAAACCGAGGGTTGACTGTAGTTAAAAAATTTTTAATTAGGAAGTAATATGGAATGTGGGGATGGGGGGTTCAAAATGAATAAAACTAACTAAAATTCATCAAAAACGAGATTTAATGAGCCTATTAAAAATGATAAAGAATTAAAACTTTTATCATTTGTTTTAATAGTTGGTGGTGTAATAGTCCATTTCCAAAATCCCAGATGCAAAATCTTTCTTCTCTGCCCAAGAAGTCATTCACGCATTTTATTCCCAGATCTCTTCTCTTGTATCTTAAAAACTTCCCATCTTGAAGAGATATTCTGCATAGTCTTAATGTGGTAAAGTCGATGGTTCAAAGACCAACTCAGGCGATAGTTATAGTACTTCATATAACCCGACACACCATCTTTGAAAAAAAAACATCTAATCTAACCAGAATAGCTAAAAAATCAGCACAGCAAAAGAAAAAAAAATTCAACTCTTGTGATATGCACTGTGCTTAGTTTCAAATTATTTGACATCCTTCCAATAATTAATAAGCATTTTTGAAAACTTTTCTGAGCAAATTTCTGGAAATTAGAAAACAAATCATCTTCTGTAGCAGACTTTATGATGCCGTCAATCAATCGACACTGACATTCTTTCAAACCGAGCGCAACTCCGATCGATCACCATGAGCAACTAACTACCGAGTAAGTTGTGCCGGAAGTGTGTGTGTTCCTAATAGTCTGAGTGCGTATCTAGTGTTATATGCCACTTTTAGTGCTGCCATCTATTTTTCAAACTATGAGTGAAGTATAATGATTGAATTTGTACTGTTGTAGACCTGTTGCTTTCAGTGGAGAAACTTTTCAATGGGAAGATCATCTCGCATTCACGCCTCGAAGTTGGGAGCCACAGAAACCCAACCTTTGCCAATTACCACTGTGCCGCCAGTGGGGTTTGAACCAGAGGCGCCGGCATGAAGAAAGCATTGGAGGGGCTGAAAGTTGCTGGTCGTCTCGTATATACGGGACTCAAGCACGTACGCAGGATGAGGAAGGTGCATTGCATTGTTTTTTCAGAAATTATTGTGCAGGGCTCAGCCCCCCTACAAAATTTATTGGGGGAAGCTCAAATGGCCTCAGCCCCTAGATTTCCGAGCCTATGGTTTGAACCCGTTTCCTCGCGTGATGCGAGTCCGTCACTATAACCACACGACCACACAGTGGCAGAACGACACTGACTGTGGAGCATCATAGGAACATTTTGAAGAGAGCAATTCATCAATGCTCCACTTGGAAGTGGAGTAATACACGAAGGAGGGGTAAACCCAGAATTCTACATTTCTACACGACTTGATTATAATAATCGCACATCCTATACCGTAAACACTGGCTACTTTGACCCTACAGTACTACAGAAACTATTTCCGAAAAAAGTTTTCTACATCAGGGTACGTTTTATTATTTTATCGTTTCTGGACAAAGAAGGACTCCAGGGCCAAAGTAGCCCGTGTTTACTGTACTGACTTTCATTTTTTTAGTCAATTTTAAGTTCTTGAATGAAATCTTAAAAGACTTACCTAATATTTGCTGAGTGTTAACAGATCATCTTCAACGTCCATCACACAAACCACTAAACAATAAGTCGGGAGAACTTTTCGGCATATTCGAAGTCCCAGGACTGTTCATAAATACCACTTGGTCCGGTTGATGTTCAGCTCGAAATGAGCAGAGTTGTGGAACATGTCTAAACCATAATGAGCAAATTTCCTGCTTCCGCACCTGGCTGTTCCTTGATATATTTTGTTATAGGTCCTACAAAAACCCTGAATTTTTTTTTTCTTTCCGTGGGAACATTTCTCTGGAGGAGACCGTTTTCTCCTTGCCCTTGCTTATAGTATAGACACCTGACGCATAAGGAACCGTTACAGCAGACTCCTGTTTTGGAAGCCAGATGGGGGCAATAAATGCTGTGACTTTTTTTTCTGGTTTTTTTTTCCTTTACCCTGACCCCCACTGATGCTTTTTTCGTATCAAGAATCTATGCTAGTATCAGAAGCTTTCCACATCTCGACCTTATACATCCCCCCCCTTTTTAGGGGGGCTTTTTTTGGTTATTCTAAACACTCGTTTAATCTCCCTCGGCTACCTGTTACGGGATCTCGCTAAAAAAGATCTAACGGTGAAGAAATTTCTAAGAATTTTTAGCCACCTGCCCCTTCACTTTCTAGCTTGCCTGCCCCTTCACTTTTTTTTACCATCTTTTCTTCGACTTAGAACACGATGATACAGGGTAGTCCAGAAATCCTGACCTGTTTTGGGAAAATATTAAAAAAAACTGTTAACTATTAAAGATAGAGACAAACAGCTTGAGTAATTCGAAAGTGAAGGTTTTTTACCCTCACTACAAAATTTCTACATTCGCACACACACACCTTTAGTAATGCGGAGGATGTCAAACTTGTATAGCATTTCTCGCCACGTTATTTGCAACATGGGTGGTACTAAGAATGGAAGTAAGGATGGTAGTAAAATGAATGGAAATAAAAAAAACTTTCTTTTTTTTCTTTCTTATAATTTATTGATTTTATTTTTTTTGGGCTGTTGGCACTAACCTTTTTAATTGAATTTGTGGATTTATTCATTTTATCATATTTGTACTTGCATTCAATTCTAGGTGGTCCAGAAGTCTGTTTTGAAAAATTATTTTAAAAAAAACTGTTAAAGATAGAGACAAACGGCTTAAAGCATTGAAAAGAAAAGGTTTAAACTTTTTTCACTTCTATCTATTTTACTCCTACCCATACGTCCATTTTTTGTAACACCTAACATGGCAAGAAATACAATAAAGGCTGGACATCCTCCGCATCACTAAAGGTGCGCATGTAGAAAATTTGTACTAAAACTTCGAAATCTCTTTTGAATTCTTTAAGCCGTTTGTCTCTATTTTTAATGGTTTTTTTTTTTGTTTTTTTTTACGGGTCAGGACTTCTGGACCACCCTGTATTATTCCTTATTTTCTTCAAAAATTGATTTCAGCAAGGTAAAACATAGTTCCAATCAAACAAAAAGTTACTGATAATTTTTAAGAAATTAATTAACTTAGATTATATATATTGCGTAGGATTCAAGAACAGAATTTAATTGGCTATATATTTTGCTTTAAAAATTTGTAATAATAATAAATGCATATTTAAATAAATTTATCTCTACATAACCACATAGTTTCTGTATAAAGTTTCTTCACAGATTCGCTGCAATAGTTAGTTTCATGTCTGTGATACAAAAAATGAATACTTTGCAAAATAGTCACAAATGAAATTCTCGTTTATTTTTCGTACATTATGAACATCATAGAAATGAAAATTTCCTTTTTAAGCGATAGCAAAATCCCTATAAAATTAAAATTCCAAAATAATTTAAATTAAATATATCAAAAGTATACATTTACAACAGGGGTGTCGGAAATGTTTCAGACCCCCTGCCACAAATTACTGTGAATGTACGATCACCCCCAGCCCCCTCGGCTCCGACGCCACTGATTTAATTCGACACCACAATTTTGTTCTATACAAATATTTTAATTTATCCAATTGAAATAATATAAAACTTACATCATCTGAGATCTTCAACTAAAGTAAAATTTGCATTGTGAATGGAAACTTTTGTAGATGCCAAGTTCGTATACAACAGAAAATATGTCGACAACTTCTATCTTAATAATCGTTTGGGGCATCTTTCGACCAGACTGTAGTCTAAGTCACGTGCCAGCTGATTTTGCTCTTGTTTCATTTACTTTTTTATCCATTGGATAAAAAAACTCCAACACGCAATGATGATAAAGATAGAGAAAAAATGGCTTAACGTATCTCTCACAATACTGATTAAATAACGCTTTTTATCGGTACACACATATTTTGATTCAACACAGCTCCACATATTACTTCTTATGAATACTACACAAACAAACAAAAATTAATCAGCATCAAGATTTTGAAAACAAAAACTTGGTATTCTTACAAGAAGTTGATTTGCAAATTACATAAAAATTGATAACTGAAATATTTTTGTAAGCATATTATTCCATCAGATGAAAATTCACATTTCCAGTTAGTCTTATTTCGTATCAGAAAATAAGCACTTCCTGTTATGAAACAGGAAATTAAAAATTTAAAATGCTAATTGCGATAAGAAAACAGCTATCGGTAGAATGTTTGCATGTGGGTATGTACCTTAAACCAGGGCTGCTTTTATTAACAATTAAAATAAGTTCTATCTAGAGGAAATTTCTACGAGCATAATAAAAAATTTTCTTACAACTCATAACTGATATTATAATTTTTCTTTTATGAATTGCTTTATCCACCATTTTGGTTTTAATAAGTGACCGGCAGCCATTTAAATAAAAAGAATTTCAACTGTGAAGTTTTCTCCTGAAAAAGTTGGCTTTATGATATTTTGTTGCGAATTAGTTGCTTAAGGGCCGTATTCACAGACATGGTTTAAGCCTGTAGTTACAATTTTTCGATAAGAGATCAACATAGATTGGTTAAAACCCTGAATTTAACCAATCCGTGTCGATCTCTTATCAAAAAATTGTGACTATAGCTTAAGACATGTCGGTGAATACCGCCTTAAATCGACTCCATTCAAACATATCATATTGACGGCCTAGTTAAAAACGTTAACAACTCAAAATTCTGTTTCAAGGTACCTGCATTTTAAAGATTCACTTCGTATGGAACTGAATGGGAATCAAATCAGATTTTATTATAGTAGGGAGCGTATATGCGGAGTTGGTGCTGTTTTGCAATATGTAGAGGTATTTTCCACCGTTCACATACTGTGCGAATCTGAGACACTCTCTGCATCACTCGGAAATTACAGCAAAGTACCGTTTATTTTGAAAGATAAATTAAGCGTGGTTATATAATAATTATAGTTATTACCGATTGATCAAGGACTGAAACCGAAAATTAGGGTGCCGTCGATACGCTGATTACACGCACAAAAACTTGACTAGTGCCTAGAAAGTGTCAAAAATGGCAAGCTATCAAACAGAAAAGTTTCTAGAAAAAGTGTTTCAAACCCTGTTTGGCGTCATTAATTTTGCAGTCGATATAAATTTAATAGATCCTCACAAACCATAAACAATTAAATTAGTTCAGCAAATAATTCAAAGCGCATTTTTTGAGTGGAATAAAAGGAAAATACCACAAATATATATATAATTATAATTCATCTGATGAGGAAATGGAAATCCTATAGATATGAATGTAATTAAAAATTAGAGGAGGAGGTGGGTGGTAGGTGTTTCAGTCGTCAAGTGTGACAAATTAAACATATTAACAAACAATGAGGGCAAGTAGATTAAATGAATGCGAGCAGTTTCCATGTCTCTACATAGATGGGGCTGACAAGGCCCGGGAGCCCCCGTGATGAATCTTTTCATTCACGGCATTCGCATATTCACATTTTCTTTCATATGTACGCCCCCCCCCCAATAGAATAAATGACATATATAAAATGGGAAGTTATTAGAATACTTTTTTTATATATACTAACGGTTCACAAGTTATTCAAGCTGAGACGGACTTAAGCCAGTCCATTACTTTCATCCTGTGTAAAACTTAACTAGAATACCTCAAGTACTGCAGCCTCTAGACTCTAGAGCATAGTTTCCCAACCTTTTTTTGTCCCATTGCCCCCTTCTTCAGAAATTTTTTCTCCCATCGCCCCCAAAGCAATTTAATAGGATCCTATGTTATACCCGTAGCTTCTACCGCCCTCTGGAACATTCCAGAACGCCCGCGGGGGCGTTAAAAACCACGTTGGGAATCGCTGCTTTAGAGGCTCGTTTAAGCGTGAAGTTATTTTAGAATCTCCCTGTACATGGCCTAGAGCGGTGGTTCCCAAACTTTTTAGACCACGGAGCACTTTTTGGGAGAATGGTTCGTAGTGGAGCACTTGTGTTCACCTAGCACTCATTCAAGGTTTCTAAAATACACTGCTCAAAACAAGTAGGGGAGCAAGCAAAAAAGTGAAGAAAACCGTGCGAGACAGCCACGTATTGGCATACAAAGGATAGTACACGCCGTATCAATGCGCAATACAGAAAAAAGACGTAAAAAAATTTGGAATTAAGCTTTAATTCTTTGAAAATATGGAAAAAACATGAAAAGATGATTTAGGGCAACAATTTGGTTACATGTAAACGATAAAAAAAAGTACTGTTTAGACATGATGCATGAGTTTTAATAGGGCGTGTGGTCTCCTCGAACAGCTAAGACTGCTGCACACCTGTTTGCCATGGATGCGATGAGGTTATCGATCAGACTTTGGGGAATACTGTTCCACTCCTCAAGAAGTGCAATCTGCAAGTCTCGGACAGTAACAGGCGGCCTTGGTCGCGCAGCAATGCGTCGTCCGAGCATGTCCCAAACATGCTCGATTGGATTCAGGTCAGGAGAGCACGCTGTTAGGCATCACGTTAGGCATATGTACCGGAATCTGAAGGCTCAGAGTAATACCCCCCACTACCCCCGTGGGCTCTTTGTGAAAACTTTTCATTTTTATATGGTCCCCAATCAATATCAGGTCAATAAGTAAAAAAATGCGATTTCTTACCCATGGAAGAAATTTGCTTGATAGTTTTCTTCGACGAGGAAGCAATTCATCAAGGTATTGATATAATTAAATCAATTCTCTCATTTATCACAATTTTTATGTAAAGAAATATCTAAATCTTACAGATTTAAAAAAATTATCTACCAAAAACCTTTTAGTGCCTTATGATTCTAGTCAGTGGATAATCATCTGCTTATAAGCAGCAGCATCTGAAAGAAACGAGCAAAATCTACAAATTTTTCAGCCCGAGAAAAGTCACCGCCTCAATCAGTCAGGTTTGTTGAGAACCAGTCTTTCTGACTAGACTGAGTAAATAAATCCCGTAAATTAGATACCTTTCGATCGTGGTCAAATTGGTTACCGAATTATGAGCAATGCCGTTTTAGCGCATGGGCCTCACTTTTCAAGGGTCTCAAGGGCAGAGAGGGCCTCGTGAAAATGAGGTCTGGTTTTTGAGAGAATGTATTTGTGTAAAAGCGTGATAAATATGTAAATTGGTGGACAGACATTTCTATTCGGGAGGGGGGACTCAGAAAAATCACTTTGCTCAAGGACCAGTGATGCTCTTACGACGACCCTGAGCATGAGCCATCCAATACCTGAAATAACTGGAATTTTCACGTGCGACAAGTCTATGGTGAGAGTAGATGGAATCAGGTGGAAAACCACAGAGCCACACAGTTAGCCTTGAGTGATCGCTATCAGAGACATGGCTCAGCTGAATCATACCTTGCCATCGAGATGAGCTATTTAATTCAGATTACCACTTCGCTGAATAAGGAATGCAGTGTAATGGTCTGTATACGGACCATGTGTGTGCAGCACACACTTCACCATATGAACTTCAGGAGTCGAAAACCCATGAGGATACCACTGCTGAAAGTTATCGCACTGAATATTTTTCGGTGCCAGAGTAATTCGCTTATAATATGCATTTCTAGGAGCATCTCAAGGACAGAAAACTCATTAGTGATTGGGATCGACTACCATGGAATGACTTGTAGGGTGGTGCTGAAAGTTTCCAGTCGTCCCATATATGTATGGGACTCAAGTACAACGCAGGAGCAGTGGGATGTATATTGTATGTATATTCATTAATTGTGGTGGTGGGGGGGGGGGGTCAAATTGTCTGAGAACCGAGGTCCCGGAGCCTATGATGATTATCCAATTTCCGACTATGTCTGGCTGGTGGAAAATATGGTGGAGCCGAATGGAACTATGATCCGGCATGCCAGTTTGAAATTGTACAAGTTCATCGCAATTCAATGATGACATCGCCTATGGTGCAGGGCGGTCAAGTAGAGCTCCCAGCTTTAACCTCAAATAAATTTTTGAAACACTGGGGGAAATGATATTTACCCTCATATCTCTTTAGCGGGGCACAGTTTGGGAACTCCGGGCCTAGTTTCCAAATTAAGTCCCTCAGATATACAGGGTGCATAGCTACCAGCACGCACCGCATTTTACTGGTGAACTGTTAATCCTAGAGGCATAGGAATAGCGTTATTTGGAAAAAGTATCCAAAATAACGTGTAGACTTCGAATATATCATTCATATTTCTAGGAGTTGTTTAGTAATCAAAATTAAAAAAATTAATTTTTATACGGACACCCCGTGCTCAAAAACCCAATTAGAAAGTTATTGCCCGGTTTCTCCTGATGGCAACAAGAAAATTCCATGTTTCTAAGTGCAATATTAACTGAGTTTTTTTTTAATTCAAAAAACGGAGAAAAGTTGGGGGAAAACACGATGGGGGGGGGGGGTTATACGCGTTTTACCCGCATTAAACTTTCTTGAGCACAGGGTGTCCGTATAAAAACTTAATTTTTTTATTTTAATAATTATACAACCCCTGCAACATGAATGATACATCTGAGTTCTACACGTTAGTTGGATAATTTTACTAATTGGAAGTATGCCTCTAGGATTAACGGTGCGGTGCGTGCAGGTAGCTATGCATCCTGTATAGAGATAATGGGTGTAACATAAAATAAAAGTCCGTTATTACGAGAGCTCACAATCACAAGGAAACTAGTCGTTATAACGGATTTCTCGTTATAGGCGAAATTAAATATTTTGCTCCTTCATGTTAGGACTTAAACTTGCAGCTTTATCTGCAATAAAACCTCTTTTAGGCCGGTATTACACTATAAAAGTTTGATAAAATCCCTTTTCTAAAACTTGAAAAATCTAACCAATAAGGTTATTGGTTACATTCTAGAAAATGCAACCGTTGACCTTATTGGCTGCATTTTTCAAGTTTTATAATAGGACTTTTATCAAACTTTTATAGTGTAATACCGGCCTTAGGACGATATTCCAATATAAAAGCTTGATAAGAGATCTTCTACAAAATCTAAAAACCAACCAATAAGCCCATTCGTTAAATTCGTTCGAATGTAATCGTACGCTTATTGGTTGCATTTTTCTAGTTTCATAAAAGAATTTTTACCAAACTTTTATAGTGTAGTACCGGACTTAGATAATGTTGTTCTAATGTTAGCGAATTAACAGGACAATAGTCGCAAACTTGATTTTTGGTCTTTCTCTAATGCCGGCTTTACACTATAAAAGTTTTGTAAAAGCTTCTTGATAAAACTTGAAAAGTGCAACCAATAAGCGTATCGTCGGTTACATTCGAGGGTCATTGCTTATTATCTTCAAGTTTTCTAAAAGATCTTTCGTCAAACTTTTATAGTATAATCCCGTCGCTAAGCTGGTATTACATTATAAAAGTTTATAAAAATTATTTTATGAAACTTGACAAATGCAGCCGATAAGATTATTGGTTACATTAATCTAGTTTTGTATAAGATCTTTTACCAAAATTTTATATTATAATCCCACTTTAGACGCTTTTGCATAGAATTTCGTATTCTGAAAGCAATTTTCAGCCGACCGAATAATTAAAATTTTCCAATTCGAATCAAACTCAGTTATACCGACCTTAACCGTAACGACACCTCGGCTATTACGTCAATAACTGGCAGTCGCTGCCGATTCCCATATACTAATGAGCTTTGCTTACAACGTCGACAAAAACGCAACGACCTCGGATATAAATAATTCCTTGTTCAAATAAGAGCATTCATATTTTGAATTTCCAAAATTTTTAAAGTCTAAAAAGTCGGTGATGACCAAAAAAAAACTTCCAGTTCATCAAATGGTGCAAAATCAACATAATGCATGCAAATGATTTTTAGAACGATGTCAGCATCCAACAATTCTACAAGACTTTCCTACTGGATTCATTCATAAATCTCTTCACTCTCTCACTCATAAATCTATTTTCGCACTAAATAGGAGCGTTCACACTTCGATTTTGTACATGCGTGCATTTTTAAAATTATGTTATTAGGTACAAGTTTTCCCAGCACAAAATTTTATAGACGGAATAAATATATTTTTGTCATATAAATATAATTTTATATTATTATCTTCAAGGAAGGGAATTTTAGAAATGCTGTTTTATTGCCGTAAATTTATATATGTTAAATGTGATAAATCCGGTTATTATGCATACTCACCAATCGTCTTGGTAAGTTTGTTAAATTTATGACTTTTACCGGCGAATATGCTTACTACCCAAGCGTCGTTGGTAAATTTGATAAATACTGAAAACATTTTCAGTTTTGAGAAACTGAATTTTCTGGATGTTATGCCGAAACTGATATTTGGAAAGAAAAGTGATTTGCCTTCTCTGGGAATCGAACCCGGCTCCCCTTGCATACCGGGCAAGTGCGCTAACCAATACACCAGACACACTTTTCAATTTTAGCGCTTCACGCTACTAATGCTTGTTATCAAGAATTGAAAAGTGTGCCTGGTGTATTGGTTAGCGCACTTGCCCGGTATGCAAGGGGACCCAGGTTCCCAGGTTCGATTCCCGGAGGAGGCAAATCACTTTACTTTCCAAATATCAGTTTCGGCATAACATCCAGAAAATTCAGTTTCTCAGTATATTTCAGGCCGGAAAAATACCATCTCTCCATTATCAGTGTTACCGGCAATTATGCATGATAACTTGATAACTATCAATTGAGGTTACGAAAGGTGATTTACCGCTTGTGTCTGTTAATAAACATCACCCGGCTTTGATCTGTTGCATTAGACGAACTGTTAGTAATTCTCGTCGTCGTTATGATTTCGAAAATAGCGATTTTAGATCATGGTACTCAATTTTTAGTAATTATGATTGGAATTTTTTTAAATTTGCGCAATAATGTTGATGATGCTGTTGACATGTTTTATTCTCGCATCTACTCTGCCTTCAACAATTATGTCTCCATCAAATTGGCATCTAAACATAGATATCCACCTTGGTTCTCCAAATATATTATACATTGTATTCGACTGAAGAAAAAATTCCGCAATATTGAAATTTAATAGAATTTTTGACTTAATGCAGTATAAACTTTACAGAGCTAGAATTAAATCTGAAGTTATGAGAGAGTATAAACAGTATATTTTTCATATTGAATCATCGCTCAAAAATGACCCTAAAAAATTTTGGTCTATCTGTACTATCAAAAATCGAAATGTTCCTTTAAATATGAAGTTTAATAATAATTTTTTGTCGACTACTTCGGCTTTTCCTAATGCTTCTAGTGTTGTTAGCATTGATAATGTTTCTGTAGATGATATTGTTCGTGGTTAAATAAACTTAAAAATAAACTTAAAGGCTTTTCTTCTCTCGGTATGGATGGTGTTCCTTCTTATATGGTTAAAGCTTGTGCTATAAATTTTGTTTTTCCGTGGCTAATTATTTTCAATTTATCAATTAATACCAAAATTTTTCCTCCCGAGTGAAAGAGAGCAAAAGTTGTTCCCATCTTCAAAAAAGGTGACAAATCTTGTATTATCGACGCCATACATAACAAATGACAACTTGATGTCATATATACTGATTTTTCAAAAGCTTTTGATCATATCAATCATGGAATTCTTATTAGTAAAATTAGTAAAATTGGTTTTAACTCTGACTTAGTGAATTGGTTCATTTCCTACTTATCCTATAGAGTGTTGTATGTATCCTATAAATCCAATTTAAGCCAAGGTTTTGTTGCTAGTTATGGTGTACCTCAGGGATCTGTCCTAGACCCATTGTTATTTATCGTTTTTATCATAAGTGATCTATCCGCACTTTTCAAAAATTGTCTACTCTTTGTTGATGATTTGAAGATTTTTAAACGTATTGGTGTATGTTATTGCCTATAAAACGAGTTGTCTTTACTTCACGAATGGTGTTTACTTAATAGACTTAATCTCAATATTGATAAATGTTTTGTTCTTCCATTCACTCGCAAAAAGAAATCAATCTTTTTTACGTATAGCATTAATAATAGCCAATTGCTTAGAAGAACCTCTGCGACCGATTTGGGCGTTATTTATAGTACCAATTTTAACTTTGCTGATCATATTAGAAATCTTTGTTCTGTGTTGTGTCATATAAAAAGCTTTGCTTGCTTAAAAGAATGTCGAGAGATTTCAACGATAGTAATACTTTGATATCCTTTTTAATACGCTTATAAGATCTAAACTGGAATATGCTTCAATTATCTGGAACCCGTTTCACGCTTGCCATATTATGAGTCTTGAAATTATTCAAAACAATTTTCTAAGGTATTTATATTTAAAAAAACATGGTCCTTATGACAATATTCTATCTGCCACTCATCTAGGAAACAGTTTCAATGTTATTAGTTTACAAAAACGCAAAGAGTAGCTGCTCGTTATTTTTTTCAAGCAACCAAATGAATTGCATACTCCTTCTTAATGAAATCTGCTTCAATATTAAGTGCCACAATACAAGATCTAATTGCTTATTTGCCGTCAAATCATTCAATACTAATATTGGTAACTACTGTGCTGTAAACAGATTTGCCGAATTTTATAATGAACTTTCTCGACATCTGGATATTTTTCATTCGTCTGTTACCGACTTTTAGAACACTTTTGCTATGATTGCGTTGTATATTTTTTTGTGTAGAGTTTTTGTATTTTGCGTAATTTTTGTTACTTTTTGTGTACTTTATCATGTAGTCGCATTTTCTATACTGTGCTAATTTTTATTTTTATTGCAAGCTGTAATTGAGTTTAAACCTGTAGCTTTGTATTTTAAATAAATTAGTTAATTAAATAAATGACCGAATGTCGTTGGTAAATTTAATAATTACTTAAAATTTATAGCCTTTATCTGTGATTATGCATAATATCCCCGGTGTAATTGATGAATTTGATAAATGTGAAAAAATTTTACAAATGAATCTAATATGTATGATGAATATATAGTCAGACTCCGATATAATGATAACAAATTTTACTATCGTGCCCCGATATTATGATACACTACATGTATGAATTATCGTGTATAGTAGGCCTATATCACATAGTATGATTCATCGTGTTTAGCAACGATGCGACGCTTGGGTACTATGCATAATCGCCGGTAAAAGTGATTAATTTAGGGAAATTTAACAAATTTGCCAACGATGTTTGGGTACTATGCATAATCGCCGGTAAAAGTGATAAATTTAGGTAAATTTATCAAACTTACGAAAATGTTCGGCGATTATACATAATAACCAGTTTGTTATGTATAATAACCGCATTTATCCACATTTACCGTAACATATATATTTCATTTCATCCCAAATAAGTCTGATAAATAGAAACTGCGAATGAAAGGGCAATCATTCTTGGTGTATAAGTAGGAAAAAATGCTTTTTCTACTCACCAAGGTAGTCTATTGTTCCGCAACTGCTGGTCGGTGAACATTTAGTTTGAGGCCCGGTACTACCCGTGGGAAGAGAGAACCTTCTATATTTTTTACTTAATTTTTTTTTTCTGTTGCGGAAGAAGTGGGAAATCTTTGAAAGCACACACCACCAAAATAGAACCCTCGAGGGTCCGAGAACCAAATGTTACAACAACAACAAAAAAAATTCATTTTTATTCCACCTGATAGTGTAATAAATACAACAGGAATTAAATTTGAGAATAAACCTAGGGCCGGCATTACACTATAAAAGTTTTAGGAAGTTATTTTATAAAACTTAGAAAATGCAACTAATAAACGTGTAGGCAATAGGTTTATTGGTCGTTTTTTCAAGTGTTATAAAAGATCTTTTACAGTGTAATCCTGACTTAAAAAATAGATTGACTAGAATCTCGAGTGGAACCTGAGATATTTTCGCATTTTTAAATGCCGTATAAATAATATACAGTCAATTCGCGATAAGTCGAACTTCGATTACTCGAATATCTTTTTGAAATTGGTATTACACAATAAAAGTTTTACAAAAACTCTTTTATAAAAACTTGACAAATGCAACCAATAAGTTGATCGATTACATTCGCTCGAATGCAACCGATAAGATTATTGGTTGCATTTGTCAAGTTTTAAAAAATAACTTTTATAAGACTTTTATAGCGTAATCCCGGCCTAAGTAGGACATTTCACTCAGCACCGGAACTTTCTCCGTATTTCACGCCGGAATTACATTACAAAAGTTCATTTATAAAACTTGAAAAATGTAACTAATAAGGTTACCGGTTTCATTTGAGCAAATACAACCAATGCCCTTATTTGTTGCATTTTTCAAGTTTTATAAATGAAATGTTATGAAACTTTTATAGTGTAATCCCGGCCTAAAATCTTTACACTCGTGTACACTGAATGGGACCGTACATGGACGGCCGGACCAGACTCAGGCCAAGCTCACAACTGCTGACGCTGCCACCAGATGGCGACTTATACGTAAAAGACCGTATTGTCCCTTTTCACAGGTGGGCTTGTAGAGCTTGACAACCTTGCGTGTGTATGTACGTACTTACACTCATATACCGATCCCAACAATTCCAAAAGGTCTAGTCATATCGACCTGAGCGAGCCGGATAATTTCATCGATAGAACCATTCCAAATAATCCGGTACCTTTCAAATTCAAAGGGGGGGGGGGTCCTCTCGTGAACACGAACAAAATAACAGTTTTATAACTGCTTCGTTTCCTGGCATTTAGAGACAGCTGAATTATCGTTACAGGTTCTACTCCGTTGTCAGCACCGTTTCTTGATGCTTAGGTACTACTCAAACACATATGCACCACGTACTATATTCCTCTGCAGAACTTCTAACGAATTGGTTCATGTTGGAATGTGCACGTACGTGTTGTGAACCTATCGTGAAGTTTGTTTCTGTTTAATGCTTGTTATGTATAGCGCTGTCATCTGCCATCAATTTTTTCTAAATATGGGTGAAGTATAATGATTGAATAAATAATTGTACCATTGTGGGCCTGTTGCTGTCTGTGGCGAAACTTTTCAACTGGGAGATCGGCTCGCATTCTCACCTCGAAGTTGGGAACCAACTTGATGCTTGGCTGAAGAACACCCGGTCTCAACGTGCGGGAAGAAGGAATTAACACTATAATCTCAGCTCCCCCATTTTGCATACGTCAATGGCTGCCATTGACAGACATCCACCATCGCTTGAGTTTCCAATACTGTCTCGTTCACAATAAAATTCTATCACTACGGAGTAAAACCAAATTGTCTTCAGCGACAAATCCAAGAAAATACCACTTCCTCGTTTATAATGAGAATCTGGTTCTTAAGCACACTTCTTGTATCCAAAGATGATGTCACTCACCGTTATTACTATGAAGGTTTCGACAGCTGACTAACGCGAGGATAAATCCAGGAAAGAAAATTCAACTTCCTTTTTGAGGAATCCAACCCACGTCCTCTCACTTGCCGAATAAGAGCCCTAGACCACTAGACTACAAAAGCAACAAATCCTCTTTCCTTAAAGCTCGTGTGCGCTGAACGGGGCCGTACATGGACCGTCAGACCTAACCAAAGCCGCTTGAAAGTTAAAGACTCTTAATGCAGCTTTGGACCTGATGCCAATCACATTGTTGACACTGCCACCAGATGGCTACTTATGCGAGCTTTGAGGAAAGAGAATTCGTTGCCTTTGTAGTCTAGTGATCTAGGGCACTCACCCGACTAGTGAGAGGATGTGGGTTCGATTCCCCGCAAGATAAGTTGAATTTTCTTTCCTGGATTTATCTTCGCATCAGCCAGCTGTAGAAAAACCCTTTATGTAGTCTTAGCTAAGGACGACTGTTTAGTTGTCCGGCATTCAGAAATAACTGATTTATATAACTTTTGTGAAATTTGAATTGCTTTGTGGTTACCAAGGAAACCAGGCCTAACTTCGGACCAAGTGCTCTGTCTCTGTAAGGATGAGTCAATACCTCAATCTTATGGATGTCTTGTAACGAACAAATTTATCCAATTAATTATGAAACGTACTTTTCGATAAATACGAGTATCCAAAATATCTTATTATCGACAAAGAATTTCACCAGAGACTCTGGAATCTATGTCTTGATGTTGCTCGACCAATAACAATCATTTGAATGGTACTGCTCAACAAGACCATACAAACTTAGCCAAAAAATAAAATGAAATCGCTCTTTTACATATGAAAATATAATTAGTCATTATAACCCTAGTCATAAATATAATAATTTATGACTAGGGTTTCATGATGAACGGAACATGATGATTGCAATAACGAATGGTTTAATTCAACATAAATTAATGTTAGTTAATATTTTTTCCTTTTTCTTTAAAACCGAGCACAACTCAGGTCTATCGCCATGAGCAATTTACTAGCTAGTAGGTTGTGCCGGAAGTGAAATGTGTGTGTACCTAACAGTCTGAGTGCGTATCTAGTGTTGCGTCTGATTTTTCAGTTCTGCCATCTATATTTCAGAAGTGAAGTGAGTGATGTGTAATGATTGAATATTTGTACCGTTTGTAGGCCTGTTGCTCTCTGTGGCGAGACTTTTTAACGGGGAGATTGGCTCGCATTTGCACCTCAAAGTTGGGAACCACACAAAACCAATTTTAGCCGACCATCACTGTGGCGACGGTAGGGCTCGAACCCGGGTCTCTGCTATGTGAGTCCGTCACTATGTCAGTTAAAACTACATGTTGTAGGCTGATCGGCAGAGCCGATGGAATGTCTCGACACATCAGTAGCTTGCGTAATTATGCAACGATCAAGACATGCACGATAGCATTATGCATAATTTACATACGGAATGTAGTGTTTACGTCCCAGATCACAACACTTTTTCCTCCTTGATCACACTATCATCGCTATCTGGGCGTTTTGGCTTGATGATATTTCAACTTGGCCTGGACGAAGAAATCGATGTATCTACCGGAAGGTCTGGAACTCGTTGATGTTTCGCATGGGAAACCGGAACTGGCACCTTCTGTTGAATTGGCGCCAACTTGTCCAATTACTATGGGACATAGTTTTCTGCAACTGGAACATTTTCGTTCTCAACAATCATGCCAGGGGGTTGAAGTCGGGGCCGTCTTAAGAGTATCATGGGCCCCCGGGTCAATTGATTTTTCTGAGGCCCTACCAAACAAATTCTCGAAAATTTCAACCAGATCTCATTTTTGTGAGGCCCTTCTTCACTTGAAGCCCCCGAGCCGTGCCCGGGTGGCCCATGCCTTAAGATGGCACTGGTTGAAGCGTTACTGCTTCAAGAACTCGTTTTCTCATCTGGTCTATGTGGCATTTTCTCACATTAGAATTACTCTACCGTCACTTGATAGAAGACAGGACCTGAAGTTTTCAGGACCATCCAGACCATTCTGGGAACCCAGCTCTTACCTTGAAAGTAATTCTTGACATACACTGGATCATCAGTAGAGAATCGACGAGAGAGAGAAGTGTGCAGTTATCCCTCTGGAGGCCAGTTCTTGCTTTTCCCGTGATCCTTTAGGAAATTTGGCTGGAGTCTGTCCAGACACGTACGGAGTTTTCGACCCATTAGTAGCTCGGCTGGACCAACCCGGTAGTTGTAGATGGCATGATGTGCTGGTGTAGAAGATATTGAGTTATCCTCTTTTGCCACGGTCCATGCGCAATTCTTTTCAGAGTGCCTTTAGCCGACTGGACAGCACGTTCAGCTTGACCCTTTTCCGCTGCTCTACGAGGAGAAACTAAAATGATACGAATAGAATTAGTGTCAAGGAATGTTTTATACTCTATTAAATTGAAAGGTGGTCCATTATCGGACACCACACTGTTAGGAATGCCGTTTGTCACGAAGACTACTCTTAAGGCATCTATCATAGAGAAAGCATTCGTTGACGTCATCAACTTCTCCTCCACCGATATGGAGAAGGAATCGACCAATATGATTAATTTACAGTCTTGGAATGGTCCTGTGAAATCGATATGCAATCTTAACCAGGAACGCTTGTTACCTCCCACGGATGCACTGGTGCACACGGAGGATCATGTCTACTTTCTTGGCACTTCGAACAAGTAAACACAAACTTGTAAATGTCCAATTCCAATCCTGGTCACCACACCTAAAAGCGAGCTAACGCTTTCATTTGCTCAATTCCAGGATGAGAAATATGCAGTTCTCGCAAAACGAGTGAACGGGCCGGCTCAGGTATTATTACTCTGCTGCTCCATAGTAGGCAATTCTTATGAATAGATAGTTTGTTCTTTTTGGAAAAGAACGCATTAAATCTCAAATCAAGTGCACGTTCCGACCAGCCTCTTAAAACAAAATTTAGAATACGAGAAAGTACGGGATTATGTAATTGTCATCCTAGAAAACTTCCTCGCACTTAGTGGAGGACACCCCAATTCTTCCATTAATAAAACTTCCAGGGGGAGGAGGAACGGCTCCATTCCAACAGAAACAGGAAGCCTACTGAGCGCATTGCCTATCTTCTTGCCTGCACGGTGAATTAATGTAAAATCATAGGCATTTAACATTTGTGACCATCGCAACATTCTGGGAGAAAGAATTTCGGGAGTTGCTTTGATTCTGTGAAGAGAAACAATAGAGGTTGGTGGTCAGTTACCAGAGTGAATATTCGTCCATATAAAAAATGATGGAGTTTTTTAACTGCCGATATCACAGCTATTGCCTCTTTGTGAATCTGAGCGTAATTGCGTTCAGCTGACGTAAGTGTCCTCGATGAGAACGCAATGGGTGCCTCACAACCATCCGGAAGCTGATGGCTCAACACCACCCCCCCCCCCGACCCCGTAGGGGGGAGAATCGCAAGTGAGAATTATTGGCAAATGACTCATCGAAAGACACGAACACCTTTGAAGAAGAAATCAAATTTTTCAAACGATTGAAAGAATCCGTGTTTTTTTGTCCACACCCATGATGCGTTATTGTCCGACAACCTATGCAAAGGCTCAGCGATGGCGGCTTTATTTTCCAGAAAGCTATAGTAAAAATTTATTAAGCCCAGAAAGGCTTGCGATTGTTACTTGTTCGCTGGAACAAATTTGGATTTTGTACAAGCTGGAATTTGTACTGCTTGAATCGCTTCCACCTTGGATTTCAGTGGGTGTAGCCTTCCCTTATCAACACGATAACATAAGAACTCTACTTCTTTCACACCGAAGAGACATTTTTCCCTTTTGACTACAGAGTCCAGCCTTTTTTAGTTGCTCGAGATCCACTCTTTACCGACATGCCAATTCAGTTAGAGTTTCTGCCCAAACCAAGAATCATCAAAATAGGATACTACCCCTTCGAGACCTTTAAATCCCCCTTCGAGTTCAATAAAACTTTGTGACATTCACTCCAAATTGTTATCGATTCGCTTTAAACGCACCTTTGTGCGTGATTATTGTTTGGGCTTCTGCCGACTCTCCATCAACTCGAAGCTATAAACAAGCGTGAACGAGGTCAATATTTTTGCGTAAAAGTCACCTCCTTTTAAGTTTGTTAGCAAATTGTTTATAGCTGGAATCGGGTAAGGGTATGCAGTAAGGGTGGTTTGCAATCACGACAAAGAATTATCTTATCAGATGGCTTCAATACAGGTACCACCGGGGTCGCCCACTTGGGATTTTCAATAGGCTCTATATTCAGGGCCATCTTAAGGACATCATGGGCTCCCGGGTCAAGTGATTTTTCTGAGGCCCTACCTGGGCAATTTTCAAAAATTTCAACCGGTTCTAGTTTTTGTGAGGCCCACCTTCTCTTGAGGCCCCCGGGCCGTGCCTGAGTGGGCCCATACGTTAAGACGGCACTGGCTCTATTACACCCATTTCAAGAAGCTCTTTCAATTCCAGCTCAATTTTCGACCTCACCGTTAGTGTCACATTCCTAGCGTTACAACGGATAGGAAGAAACTTGGAATCAATAGACAATTTTACCTCGGGACCAGCGTAGGCACCTAGACACTATTTGAACACTTCCGAAAATTCTTCAAGAACATCTTGGATCATCAAGAAAATGTAAAATCATCATCTCAAGAAAATGTAAAATCATCATCTCAAGAAAATGTAAAACGTTACAGGTGTAGTATTTATAATATACAGCATATAAGCAACGAAATTACTGAATTATAAAATATTCTGAATGTGTGTGTGTGTGTGTGTGTGTGTGTGAAGAATAGTAACACAGAGAGATGACACATTTAAATTTAATGGTTTAAATGCAAGTTAAATTTGCACAATATTGTATTATTTATTTAAAAAGTAACCTATATATATTCCTTCATTAAATTTCACGTCACTAGCTTCACATTAATATTTTCCGAGGATGATGTCACTCTCCGCTATCCATACAAAGGTCTTTAAAAAAATAGCTGGCTGATGCGAAGATATATTTTGGGAAGAGAGAAAATTCAACTGCCCCTGCGGAGAATCGAACCCACGTCCTTTCACTTTCCGTGTGAACGCCCTAGACCAGCGGTTCTCAACCGGTGCTCCGCGGAGCCCCAAGGGACCCGTGTGCACACTCCAGGGGCTCGAGGAAATTAAAAAAACAGTAAATTTGAAAAACAAATAATTATAAATATTTTTAAATCATAAAAATAAATCAGTATCTTTGACGAATAAATAAAAAATATGCCCACGGGGCTCCGCGAGTCAAAAAAGGTTGAGAACCGCTGCCCTAGACCACTAGACGTGGAAGTGAAAGGACGTGGGTTCGATTCCCCGCAAAATATATGTTCGCATCAACCAGCTGTTAGAAACCTTCGTATGGATAACGGAGAGTGACATCATTCTCGGATAAGAATCGATTTCTTAAGACAGCGAGGTGTTGTGTGTATGTGTGGTTTTTTTCAGGAAGACCACGGGAATTATTATCACTAAAACGCATGTTCTAGAAAAATGTAGGAGAATCACGGGTATTGTTCCCCGAAGACCTGAACCTGGAAAATCAGTTGCACTGAGGTTCACATCACTTGTGAAATTTCGAACCTTCCCAAAGTGCAAATACATTCAGAAATCTACTGTCCCAACACCCAACGCTGTTTCAAGACCACAAGAATCAACATCTAGAAAGAACTACTGCTCCGTCCACATATATCTCAAACATTTATCTGGGAAACTTCTAATAAATTGGTGTATGTCGGGAAGTGTCATGTGTGTGTGTGTGTGCGTATATATGCGTGATTCTAACGTAAGGATCTTAAACTTCTTGCATTTGGCGGCCACATCAATGAATTCGTAAAAGAAGTTCCACGTTCCACATTTTCGTCATTTAAAAGTAAAGTAATCGGGATATGGATAAGAGAGGGATTTTGTGGTTATATACACGCATACGACTGTAATCAAATTTTGGGGTCTGAATTATCGCGTTTCAAGGTATAATTTTGCTTTTAAAACAGGAATGTAGGTTGTATATAAATTAACTTTTTATATAGTTTTTTTTTTATATTGATAAAACGGAATGAATACGGCATGATTAGCTCCGCATCACGAAATTCTCTGACTAATGATTACAGACATCCTCTGATTACAGATCTTTATACTCTATATTTGTTTTGCTTGACAAAAGCCTAAATATTAGCATTCTGTCACTATCGAACCTAGTCTCACCATTGAGTTCATTTACTACTGTTTTATCAGGAAGGATGGCCGTGTCGACAGTATGAAATATTATGGCTCATTTTGTAACAAGAAACTTATGAAATGTTTTCAATGAAAACTGTGATGTGAATTTTTTTTTTTCAATGTTAAACCCACAAGTCACAATAAAATATTTAGCTTTTAATCTCACTGGCCTTTATATCCAAAAGATTTCGATGAATTTGTGTTGTGATTGTTGCCGCGACAAATGAGAACCTAGACCGGATATCAATCTAGCTCAGAACAGATACCTCAAATACAATGTATCCCCGTGCTAAAACAACAACACCTCATACAGATGTTATATATATAATATAACCATTAACCTTATACAAGGATGACGTCACTCTCCGCTATCATACGAAGGTTTTAACAACTGGATGTTGCGAAGATATATTTTTGGAAAGAGAGAAAATTCAACTGCCCCTGCGGGGAATCGAAGTGGTCTAGGGCGTTCACCCGAAAAGTGAAAGGACGTGGGTTCGATTCCCCGCAGGGGCAGTTGAATTTTCTCTCTTTCCAAAAATATATCTTCGCAACATCCAGTTGTTAAAACCTTCATTAACCTTATGTTTATAATCAGTTTCACCCACCTTTAAGAAACTTATTCAAACAAGCCAGCCACATCGGCTGGCTTGTTTGAATATTTTCACATGAGCGTCTAAGCTTTTGGTACAAGGTTGGTGTGCTTGGTCTACATATTTCTGTTGGCGAAAACATGGAATATTGCAAAACCTAACGTGGAAATGATATGTTGTTTGCTTGTGTGTTTAAAAGTTTTCCCCCCATAATTCATGTTCCGAAATTAGAAAAACTTTTAATGCAATTGAATGAATTAGCCTATTATTAATTTTCTTCATTTGAGTTTTTGTTGTATCATAAAATTGAGACAGATTATACGGATGACAAAAAATAATGTAGTACTTTTTAAATTAAATTGTTTGAATTCAATTTAAATTGCAATAAATTGAAATCTTGTCCTACGTATCATTAAAAAAAAGAAAAATTATGATAGTTTAAAATAGCATCACTTGTTATTCTATTAATCAACATCTGGCTTTTTATTGCGATATTCACGTTAGATAAGTGTTTAAATAAAATGTTACTCGAAGGCACTGAAAATAAATAAAGGTTTAGATATTGTGGAGTGTTTATAATTTATATGTATAGATACGAATTGTTTTTATTATTAAAATTATCCTAATAAATGTAGGCTATAATCAGAGGCGGATTTATAGTTTTCCCACCCCTGTGGGTTATTCAAACCTTGCCTCCCTTCTTCCTTTCTAATTCATATTCTTTATAACCAATTACTCAATTTTGGTTACGCCCTTTCACTTGTCATCTTGGGATAAAGTCCGCATGTCCCCTCTCCACCCAAGAAATATACGTCTGAATATAATCTTATATTGTCTGTTAATGTTAATTCACTTGTGTTGTAAGAATAAATTTTTAATAATCGTCGACTGGAGCCGTATGAGTGTCATGTACATGAAGTTACATACAATGGGCTAATTAAAAGTCTGATTTCCTTCTTTTTACTTGAGAATTGTTGCTTTAGAGTTGAAAAAAAATAAACAATCGATTGACAGTTGCAGTGGTGTCAGAGACACGGATGCTGTGGGTGCCCAGGGTACTTTATGGAATGGGTATGAGCACCCAGAGAAATGATTCAGAAATCAAAATTTCCTACTTCAAGATCAAGACAAGAACCCACAAGTTCTAAACACTTACGGCACTCTTGGCCAGTCAAAGGTGCCGACATGAAGGAAACATTGAGGAAGGAGGGGGTGCTGAAAATCGCCATTCATTCCGTATATAAGGGACTCAAACCCGTACTCAGGAGGCGAAATGGTGCATTGCATTGTATATTCATGAGTTATTGGAGTGAGTGGGAGGGGGGGGCTCAGATGGCATCAGCCCCCAGTTTCTGGCACCTATGGTCGGAGTGTTTGAATATTATTTCTGTGTGATAATACAAAATGATTTGAAATGTACATTGCATTGCAAAAAAATTATTTGAAAATAAGACTTTTCGCGGCTGTTACACATAAAACTTAGATACATTATCGATAAAAAATTCCTTAAAGATATATTCTATGCATGGATACATTTAATAGAAAATTACGGCAATTGTGCCGGGGGGAGGGGCACATTGATCGCAATTTATTATCTCGATGTGCACCCCCCAACGCCCCTCACTGAGAGAAATGGAAATCCCAACAAAAAGTGGGAAATGCGGTTTATACGGTGGAAATTAAAATTTAAATATCTGTTTGATCTCAATTTATTATTTGAGTGAGCTCTCCAACTCCCCTCACTGTGGAATGGAAATCCCGACAGAAATGCGGCTTATATGGGGAAAATTAAATTTTAAAAATTTATTAGATCCCAATTTATTATCTTGGTGTACATTCCAATGTCCCTCGATGACTTCAATGAATACTTTCCTTTATTTGTTAAAAATTAAAACAGAAATGGGAAGGGGGAACATTTCCAATAAATGAGAAAAAAAATTATTTCCATTTTTTACGCCTAAAGCAACTACCCTATTTATAAGATCACAACAAACACATGAATTTTAAAGCAATTTATCGCGACGAAATTACTTCGCTACAACTTTGTACAGCGACGAAATGAGCCTGCGACAAATTTGTACCGTGACGAAATGAGTCTGCGACCATGGGCGGAGATACGGGGTGCGTGGGTGGGCATTGCCCCTCCCCCCCAGCATCAAAAGTGGAGTGGGCAGATCTAATGTATATGTGTGTATATGAATTGACATCATCATCATCATCATCATCGTGTCCCCCCAGCAATGATAACCATGCCCCCCAGACTTCCAAGTCTTTCTCCGCCTATGTCTGTGACAAATTTGTACCGCAACGAGTTTGTAGCACGATGAATTGACGCTGCGACGAATTGACCTAGACCCGAGGAATTGTTGTCCCATAAAATAAGTAGTGTATGGTCAGGGAAATCCAGAGAAACCGAAACAAAACTATAGATATAGTTTTATTTTCAAAATTTAAACAAATCGTTTGAAGTTTTATGCATAGTTTACAGTTGTTTTCAGATTTCACACTGTAAAATTTTTTATAAAATTTTCAAAAATAAAATCAATTTGTTGATTTTTTTATTCAGTGCCATCATGGCCGTGGTACTGTGTTTGTGTTATGTTAGTCAAGCTCAGGGAGTCCAGTGAGAGAAAGAACTATAGTATGTTATTAGTATAGCATGTATATCCATTGGTGATCACACACGCGAAAAAAATTCTATCAATAATTATGAAACAATATCCTTTCTTCCACGTTCTCAAAAATTTCAAAATAAGTTCAAAAAATCGTTGTGCAAAAGTGAAATCACTTATTCATTCAAACTACTTGTAGAATCTAAGAATATTATTGCATTTATTGTAAAATTTTAATTATGGCTTTTATGATGAGGAATTTCCTTTTGTTTTTGTATCCCTTTTTATTGCATGAGACATGATTAAATTGTCTTTGTTATTAATTGAGTTTTCCATCTTTTTTTCAATGGGATGAAAAATTATCTACAGATGGTATACACTTATTAGAAAAATAAAAGCTTAAAAATTCCCACTGTGAAATTGTTATTCTCAATGTAAATTTTAATAAATTATTCTTGACATTATGGTGCAACATCAATTTTCGAGATCCTTGAATTGAATAAAATTTCAAGTCCATGCTAATATTGTTTCATAATAAAGTTTACTTTATTAATAATCCTTTTTTTTACAGACACCAGCTGGACAAAAAATTTGTAAAAATAGGGTTATTATTGAAGCCTTTGAAATAAAATTTAATAATTTGACAGCAAAAGAGGGGTGACCTCATCTGCAGGATGTTCATTAAGAAGGGTTCCACTGTATGCCAAAGTTTCCTCTTGTGTAGGCTATTATGGAGTGCATCAGCTGTTAAAGCTCTGGGGTATTGCACAACCTGCTATACGAATATAAGTAGAATTTTATTCCATATGGAGCAGGGTTTAAGCTAAATGAAAAATTCCTTTAGCAAAAAAGCGAAAATGGAAAAGTTTTAGCAAAATGTTACAATGCAAATGATTTATGGTTGGATGTTTTCTCGTTTCGTACCTCCTGTATCCATTTTTGCGAAAGTGGCTACTACTTTTTTTGCATTCTAAGATTTTCTTTCGCATTTTGTGAAAAATGCAACCGTAGCTTAAATCCTGATATAGAGGCCTTTGATCATGGTAAAGCATATGCACTAGGGATGGGATGAATAGTGATTTGGCCGAATATCAATTTCTTTGCAATTAATGCTTAGAATTCATTGCAATTGTATGTAAAATTGTCATTTTTAATTGAAAATAAATTATTGGTAATTTCAATTGATATTGAATTTTAATTATCAATTAATTACTTGAATAAAAATTAAAAAACTGGTAATTGAAAGATTTTTATTGCCATGATACTGACAATCAAATTTAATGATAATATTTTGTATTTTAATATTATAGTGATATCTCAGCTAACGAAGATGATTTGTTTTGGAACCACGTTCATTAGCCGAAATGTGATTCCCCATTGTTTTCTATGGAAAATTGTTTGATTCGTTCCAGCTTCTGCCCAAAATTTAAAGATAAGTTTTTTAAAACACCAAGGAATGCTATAAAAAAAACAAACTGAAGGCTAAAATGAACAGTTTCAAAATTGTATAAATGGGAATATACAGGAAGATGAGAGATGCTGGAGATCTTTTTTATTTCACATTATGTATACAATCAACACCAGTTTTAATCTACTATAAAGCTGATGTTGGCACAGCCCAATCGAGTTCATAAGTGTCCCCATCCATTTTTGATTTAGTCAACTTCTTTCTGTGTCTGATACATGGAGATGGTGAAGATAATCTCCCAGACTGTTCAGCTTGATGCTAAGAGTCTTGCACTGAAAGAATGAATGTTCTGAAAACATAGGCCACCTTTTTTCCGATGTATTTTCTATTTTGAGTCAATGGTTCAGAGAATTTCAGAAAGAGATACATCTGAAAAAAAATTCCAAGGTAGACACGAGTAAATCGCATCCTAGTGACAGTGATCCTGACGATGATTGGTGTGAAAATTCAGCTCACAACGTAGCTATTTCATGTTAGTGCATGCATTTATATCATCATAAATGTTTGTTAGCTGAATACACATGTATTCGTTAGCTGAAGCAGAAAAATCTCAAAAAAAATCTTTGTTATCCGGAAAATTTCGAAGCTGAGGTATCGCTGTACTTACAGAATTAATTTTTTTTTTCAACACTTGTTACAATTTTACATCTAATTAAGAAAATGTCAACCATTATTTACCAGAACTGTAGTGTGCCTTTTTGGTTCCCCGAGGCAGACTTTTACTTGGGAAAGTGCCAATTGATGGAACAAGAGAATTCTGAAATCTTACAATCTACAATATTTGATGGTAGGTTGTTCCAGTCGATAATAGTTCTTGGGAAGAAGCTAAATTTGTGGCAATCTGAAGAAGCAAAGATGGTCTGAAATTTTTGGGAATAATTGAGTCTAACAGAGAAATATGAAGGTTTAATTAGAATACTAGAAGTGTCAATATTAAAAAACCCATGGAGTATTTTGTAAAGAAAAGTTAAACAATGAATAAGTCGAAGAGAGGAGAGCGGTTGGATATTGAGTTGGTGCTTGAGTTCCGATATGGAGACAGATGAAGACCAACAGTTACAAATGAAACGAGTGGACTTATTTCGGATAGATTCTAATTTCTCTATGTTGGTTTGGGTGTGGGGATCCCAGGCTTCACAGGCATAGGAGAGAGTAGGGAGAATGTATGGCTGATAGCACAAGTGACGGACATGACGGGTGGAGTATTTCAGGTTACGGCGAAGGAAAAAAATTTTTGAGACATTTATTAAAGATATAATCAACATGAAGGTTCCAGCGGAGATCGGAAGAGATTATAATGCCCAGGTATTTATAATGGGAAACTTCAGAGATCAAAGAGTTGTTTATCGATTAAGGGAAATTTTGGGGAATTCTTTTACAGGTAACTTTCATAAAAACAGTTTTTAAGAAGTTGAGAGGTAATTCCCAGGTTGAGCACCATTCGGAAATAATGTTAAGGTTGTATTGGAGAGATTCTTGGTCGGAAAGATTGGACACTGATTTATAGATGACGCAATCATCAGCGAAGAGTCTAATATGGCAGTTTATGGAGTCGGGTAGATCATTTATGTAAATTAGAAATAGTAATGGCGAGAGGGCCGAGCCTTGGGTTGTGCCAGACTTGGCATGAAGGAATGGGGAGTTCTGGCCCTTGTATGAGACAAACTGGTTACGGTTAATAAGGAAGGCCTCCACCCATTTCAGCAGTTGAACATTTAGATCAAGGTTTGAGAGTTATAGTAGAAGTTTATTATGGGGCACCCTGTCAAATGCTTTGGAAAAATCTAGGAAAATGATTGAAGGTTTTTGTCAATGGAGTCGTAAGTCATGTATGAAAAGTGTTAATTGGGTAGATACAGATAACGATGATCTAAATCCATGTTGGTTAGGAAAGAAAAAGTTAATCGAATCGAGGTGGGTGCGGATATTTTCGGCAATTATGTGTTCAAAGAGCTTGCAGCAAGAGGAGGTGATTGCAATAGGTCTGAAATTGAGAGGGTGGGACAGTGAACCAGTTTTTGGATGGGAATTATCTTATTAATTTTCCAGTCAGAGGGTCAATTAGAAGTGTTCAGCGAGATGTTGAAAATAATGAGGAGATAGTTGCAAATTTAATCGGCACAGAATTTTAGGATATGATTGGGGATCCCATTGGGGCCAGTAGGTTGGGTTTTTTTTTTTTTAGAAGATTCAGGAGACTGGCTGTAGAAAAGGAAATGGGACAGGAGTTATGAAGTGAATCATAAAAGACGTATTGGGGAGGGGGGTGTGGGATCGGAGGAAAAAACAGAAGAGAAGGCCCGGTTAAATTCGGAGGCAAGATCAAGGAAAGAGGTTAGGTCAGAGTTAAAAGTTTTGAGCGAGGAGGTACCTGCTGATTTGGGGCGGAGGAAATTCCAAAATTTTGAGGGATTTGTTTTAAGAAGGCAAATAAGTAATAAATAAGAAGGCATACTTGAGGGGAGCCTTATTATCTTGGTAGTTTGAAAGTGAGGATGGTATATTCATCTCTAATACAGCATGTAGGACTACTACACTATCAAATAGCAATCCTATGCTTTATCAAAAGTTTTTTTAAAAATGGAGTTGTTAATCTTATCTTTGTCGCATACTTTGTGGAACACGAGGAGTTGAATATGTGAGATCCAAATAAAATTAACCTTACTTTTTCAGCAAATCTTTATAGAGCATTTACCATTTGTTGGGTCATAAGTCTGTTACAGTTGGACTCGATTATAAGGAACATGAATATTGCAAATTTTTACATGTAATGAAGTTTTTACATGTCCCGTGAATTTTGTATTACATATCAATGCAAAGTATGCATATAACAAATTTTTTACCGATTTTCAAACATGGAATTGTCACAAATTTCTAATCTTTTCACAATTTTTTTGTCTAAATTTACAAATTTACCTTTCTGCAACTGATAATGCCTCCTTTCTTTTCTTGGGAAGTATTACTAGTATGGCCATTTTTGTACTACAAAATCTTATTTTGCTTCTTTTTTTCTAATTTTCTTTGTTAAATCTTATTTTGTTTGCAGAAAACTTCATTAGGAAGAGAGGATTCAGGTTATTTATTTTCAAAAATCTAACCTCTAAACCAGTGGTTCTCAGTCCCCCCGCCCGTGATACTGGGATGTTTTAGGGGGCCACAGGAGGAAAAAAAGTGGAAGGGGGGCCATAGCAAGTAGTTAAGAGGGCCAAAGAGAGGTGAGAAAAAAAATTTAGATATGAAGAAATAAAGCTTTTAATTTTTTTTTTCAATGCAGTCGAATTTCATTTTAACGAATACCGTTATAGCAAAAATCTTGTTTTTCCGAACACTTTTCTAATCCCCCAGATTTACAATAGGAACACAGCAAAAACCGGGAATTTCTTTATAAAAAAATTTAGTAATAACAAAGTGATTTTTATGGTCTCTTTAAAATTTCTTATAATGGGATTCGACTGTATATTTAAATATTGTGGAAAAAAGTGTGACTAATTTCAGAAGCTAGAATAACCGCCCATAAATGGCTATCTTAATGCATGGGCATCTTAACCTGGACATATCTGGGGAAGTCTCACATCCGTTTGTGATTTGGTACGAATGATTTTTTGAGAATAAGTAATGAATATGTAAGCTAATTACTTCCAGTTAAGTATGAGGCTCCCAGGACATCAATTTGCCAGGGACCCATAATATTGAGACAGTCCTGTATAGAGCCCAATCCCCCCAAAGAGGAAAGCTCACCAAACTCTAGGGATCTGGATATACCGGCCTTATTTATAAAATTTTCTTTCACTACAAATTTACTCAAGAAAAGCAATTTTTAAAGTGTTTCACTGATACTGGGGGGAGGGGCTCTCAGATAAGATGGCCACGAGAAGAAAAAACAATCCAAAGGACCATGGGTAAAAAAAGGTTGGGAAACACTACTTTAAACCACCTTTAATGCACATTTACTATTCTCCAGCTATATTTGGACATTGGCGGTTTACTCATATAAAAATTAATTTTGAGAATGTCCAAGTGTGAAATGCTACTTATTGCTTCAAATTATAGCTATACAGTTGGTTAAAAGTCAGAAATGTAAAAGAAAGTGAGATGTCAAAAAAAATTGGAATTATCCAAAGTGTGTTAACCTCTTTAAATGGTTTGAAAAAATGAGACACAAACATTTTCCAGCATCTGTGCTCTTACTACTAGAAGAAAAGGCATTATATTTTGCATGTTTATTTGACAAAAATAATCTTTGCTCAAAATGTTTGAAGTCCACAAAAATGTGACAAAAAAATGTACACATATTTTTATTGATGTATTCAAGTACGTGAGATTTTAAATTTTTAATCTTTATTAAAATATATATATATCTTTATAATATATTCATTTGAAGAATGCTCAGATAACAGAAAAGTTTGTATCGTGCATGCATGTAAAATGTTATGTTTTGCTTGAATGCATCATTTTTCAAGCCAGTACGGATATAACAAATAGTTTTGCTGTTTTTTTCGGCTTTGTTATTAACTGGTCTGACTGTGTCTCCAATAATTTTATTCTGAACTATTAAAGGAACAAGAAGTTTTTTCTTTCAGTAGTTCCTAGGAAGGATTGACATTGATATTTCTATAGACAACTAATGATCAGGGATGCCAGAACAATACCAATCATGTTGATGGAATTGCTCAGGAACACCATTCAAACTGAAACAAGGACTGCAAGCTATCTTTGGAATACATGCAGGGTGATTAAAAAAAATAGGTCAAACTTTAGGAGGTGGTTAGTACACATCAAACCAAACATTTATTGTCACAGTCTGCCAAGTCGGAAATTAAATATGTGAAATTGCAACAGGGTGCTTATTTGGGTGTAGTTGGGAACTGGGTGCTCTGCTAATTTAAAAGTGCCATTCTGGTTGTGATTTTATGGTTGAAGAAGACAACCATGTATGCCCATGATACTCATCTATGAAATTTCCCTTGAATATGAAGAGAATGTTGCCAGAATTTTGGTGAACTGTGCGACATACCGGGTCTGTTTGAGCAGGTTTGTTAATCCCTCTGCTTCTGTGAGATGCTCATTGAAGTTCATGATCACTCTTTTGAACCATTTTTGTTTATTAAATGGTATTTTATATACCTTCTATGTCATTCTTGTGTTTTCACTTGCCCTTATCCATTTCATCATAAAGAACTATTTTTTTCCTTTTTCATTAGACTGAACACAACACATTAAACATACAATCAAAACAACTGAGAAAAACACAAAAAAATAAAACCCTGCAAAAAAATTACATTACGATGACACAGACACTCTGTGACCCCCAAAGGACAAAGTCCTTCCAGTGGGTCAATATAAATTAAATTAGAGAGTTAATTGGATTATGCAACAGCCTTGTTACAGCACTAATTGGTTAATATTTTTAGATAAGTCATATATATATTTTTAGATATTTTTTAACTGAACAAAGAAAACATACATATATTTAAATATAAACATATACAATTAGTCATTTGACTCGCGGAATTAACGTACAATCATATATTCACATGTATTTTTAAGTTGATTACAGGAGTGGTTATATTTTTGAAGTTTTTAGAATGAATTATTTAATTGTGTTGTTTTTAGAATGAATTATTTAATTGTGTTGTTTTATGATCTGTTATTCTTGTAGTATGGATTCTAGACTAGTGTTTATTGAGAATATACTCATTCATTATTTTTGGGGCGGTATATCTATAACTCTTTTGGAATAATGTTTTATTAGTTTTTGGCACTTGGATATATATTATTCAATCTAGATGAGATATTATTTTGTTTCGTTTCTAACCATTTATTGTTTAAGAATGAAAATTTTATTAGTCTATAAATATAGCTGCTGTGGTGGTCGAGTGGTCATAGTGACGGACTCGCATCGTGAGGTCCCGGATTCAAACCCCACTGGCCGCAAAGTGGTGGTCGGCTGAAGTTGATTTTCTGTGGTTCCCTACTTCAAGGCATAATTGCAAGTTGATCTCCCCATTAAAAAGTCTCGCCACAGAGAGCAACAGACCTACAAACAGTACAAATATTCAATCATTTTCCTTCACTCATTTCACTTCTGCAATGTAGATGGCAGCATTGAAAAATCAGACACAACACTAGATACACACTCAGACAGTTAGGTACACACACTCACACTTCGGGCACAACTTGAAGGGGAGTAGCTCCAGAAGTATTGATGGTATACCTCCATATTTTGTCAAGGCGTGTGCTGAGCATTTGCTGTATCCACTTTTATTAATTTTCAATATGTCTGTTAAAAATGGGGAATGAATGGAAGAAAGCAAGAATCGTTCCAATTCTTAAAAAAGGTGATAGACATAAAATTGAAAATTATAGAGGTGTGGCCATTCTGTCACCTTTCCCTAAAATATTTGAGTCTATTTTATATGATAAAATCTATGCTCAAATTAAGACCTGTATCTCCCCAAATCAGCATGGTTTTGTTAGAAATAGATCTACGGTTACCAATCTTCTTTCCCTCAATACCCATATTGTTGAAGCCATAGCTAATAAAATCCAGCTCGATGTAATTTACACAGATTTCGCTAAAGCATTTGATTGTGTTAGCCACTCTATTTTAATGTACAAATTTAAAAAAAATGGTTTCTGCGATGATACTTGTAAATTATTTTCTTCATATCTAAAAAACAGATTGATTTTTGTATCTTTTGGCTCGTCTCTTAGTGATGGATTTTGTGCAACATCTGGAGTCCCTCAGGGGCCTGTCCTTGGACCGCTATTAATAGCGGTTGAGAAACAATTGTTTCTCATTTTTATTAATGACCTTGCCGCTGCTGTTCATAATTGCTTATTATTTGCTGATGATTTTAAAATATTTGACTTTATTGTAAATTTTGAATCTTGTTCTATTGTTCAAGATAAATTAACCCACATTTACCACTGGTGTATCGAGAATCATCTACACTTGAATATTAACAAATGCTTTGTTATGTCTTACACCCGTAGGAAAAATCCTATCCTCTTACTATATTGGAACTGATATTTTACAGAGAAGATATTCTGCTTTGGTGTAATTTACACCTCTGATTTTACCTTTCGTGATCATATTAACGACATTTGTAGGAATTCATATCGCAAACTCAGATGGCTTAAAAGAATTACTAAAGATTTCACCAATTTGGATAGAATTATTGTTCTTTTCAATTCTATAATATGATCAAAACTTGAATATGCATCTGTTGTTTGGAATCCTCATTACAATAATGCTATTGATGATATTGAAATTATACAAAACTCATTTATGCGATATTTGTATTTTAAGAAATTTAGAGCATATGACATTACAATTTCAACAACTTTTCTCCGACAAATTTTTTTAATTACCAATCTCCAAAAGAGAAGAAATTTCATTCTTTTGAAATTTTTCTGGAATTTGGTTAATGGTAATATCGATTGTTCTTTTCTGTTATCAAAAATAGGATTCTTGGTCACACGGTACAACACAAGGTCAAATAAATTATTTTATGTAGCTCACTTTGGGACATTGATTAGTCTGTCTTGTGCTATAAACAGATTCTGTATTTTGTATAATAGTTTACCTGATGGATTTGATATATTTGCGACACCTATTGGTAAATTCAAAGAGCTTCTTCTCTCCGATTGATCAGCGATTTTTTTTTTCTTTTAATTATTTAAATAGTGATTTCTTGTATTTGACTGTTAAATATTTCGATTTTCTTTGTGTTCATTCATTTTTCATTTTATTTTTAATCGTCTCGTGTGTTTTTATTTATTTTCATTTTTAATTGATCGAGTGGTTTTATACAGGCCTTTATTTTACTTATTTGGTATTGGCTTGTGTTTGTTTCTATTTTATATCTGTGTATTGCATTCTATTCTGTTTGATTTTATTATATTTACAATGTTTAGATCATACCTTGCTGTAATTGGATTGTTTTCTGTAGCGTGGTATTAAATAAATAAGTAAATAAACAACTCACTAGGTAGTAAATTGCCCATGGCGATAGACCTGAGTTGTTCTCGGATTGAAAAAAAAAAGAAATTCTATAAATATAGTTTTGTCTTGCAATTAGTTTGTGACATTCTGTTACATAATTGTTTGCTTTAGTGTTTGTTATTCAGGATCTTATTTTATTATATACATATATTATCTAGTTTTTGTATATTTTTTTTGATAAGCACCTCCCCAAGCAGTGATTCCATGTTACTATTGAGCATATCCAAGCATAAAAAATATAGTGTCGTTATGTTTCATTTCTGACCTAGTAAACTATGGCAATAAATATAAATACAAGGACTACAACAGGCAAATTGCCCAACAAGATAGCTGGAAAAATTTGCCTATAAAAAATGTGGATGTCAAATATAACCAATATGCGAGCATATATCACCAAAAAAAAAGTAATAATATATAATACACTGCTATACACAAAAAAAATTATGGTTGTCTTTACTATAAGTATGGATAGTTTCTCGATTTATCCAAATAATGTTCGATGTTTGGTGTGTACTAGGACCTCGTAAAGTTTGTTGCTCATATTTTTTAAATCTCTCTCTGTATTGATTAAAAATTTTAAATCTCCATTCAATAATTCATTTACATGTTTCAGTTGCACAGACACAAACACAGTTACAAACAGAAACCAAACATGCATTTTGTGTTAAAGCAGTTTTCCCTCATTATGTGGTTTTTCTTAACCCTTTGTTGCTCGACTAGCTTCTCAAACCGTTAAATTGAGTTATAAATGGATAAAAATAGGTTTACCATTTACTTTGAACTTTCTTTTTCAATCATAGAAGACACCACCAAACAAAGCAATCCATGATCTTCAGCTATGACACGTTATTTAAAATCCTCATATTTACAAGAAATTTTGTATATTTTTTTGTGATTATACAAAATTGTACCTGTGTACTCCTTTAGGCCTAAGTAGACAGCCTACAAATTTTTTTGTTGAAATTCCAACTTTAAAGGGTAGTGTGCCGTAAAGGGTTAACAAGGTTCAAGAACATGTTGAAAATTTGAAATTAATTTAAAAAATGAAACCCCAGAAAGAGGAAGAAAATATTGAAACCCTTTAAGCTGTTTTTTAAAATTTTCCTGATCCGCATTATAACTGCCATAGTGGAAATTACTAAACCTTCTAGATGTTGCAACCTGTTTTCAAGAAGTTTTTTTTCGTGATCCTGTGTAGTGATAAATGCTTTTCCCCAAAACCGAGAATAATAAAAAAACAAGAAAGATAAATGCTTCATCTTGTTTCTATCATTTATTTTGCATATTTCTATATGTGTGCAAAGAAAAGATATGGGGGAAACACAGTCTCTATCCTGTTATTCAACTTTGAACGAAAGCTGACTACACCCACTGGCAGTTGATTGACAGCACAGGGGGGAAGGAAAACATGTTATCAGGCAAAGCTCTCTGTACAGAGCTAGCTGGGCTCAGGATTGCTGAAATGAGATTTTTTAAGAAGATGCCTTGGGATTGCCACTGTAAGGATTGGATAAGTTATCTTCTCCTTACCATGTTTATATATATACATGTTTATTTTTATTTCAAGATGCTCTTAAAATAAACACAAAATCTTCATAAATTTTGTCTCATTATCTTCTTTTGGTAGTAAAGTGTAAGCAGAGAGAGAGAGAGAGAGTAGAGACCCATCAATAAGATATATACTGGGGATTGAATTATCTGACAATACAACAATGAAATAAAAATTTGACAAGGAAAAATGGACAAATTCAAAACCCAAACTGGGGGCATTTCTGTTCAAAACAGTGTAGTCACTCAAGATATATCGCAGGGCCACAACTGGGAGGAGCAGGCAGGTCTGGTGTGCCAGACCAGGGGGGGGGGTGTAAATTTCACCCTTCAATCTCTCCTTCAGCATTACAAGGGGGGGTGCATCAAAAATTTTGTGCTTGTCCCAGCTGACCAAGCACTTAGTTGCATCCCTACAAATGTAATAAAATATAGTTGGACACTTCAAGCAGCACCAATCATTTTTTACTTCTAGCATCTTTGTAATAATCTAAAAAATTTAAAATTGTGAATTTAACAGTCTGGTTTTCAACTGAATTTTTCAGACAGGGCCATCGTAAAAACATCATTGGCCGGCAGGCAAAGTGATTT
This sequence comes from Pholcus phalangioides, assembly GCF_987345545.1. Classification (NCBI taxonomy): domain Eukaryota; kingdom Metazoa; phylum Arthropoda; class Arachnida; order Araneae; family Pholcidae; genus Pholcus; species Pholcus phalangioides. Next base: position 39,720,562 of record NW_028301600.1, on the reverse strand, counting down.
TTGTGGGGCCTCTCCACCTGGCTAGGAGTGCTTGCCTACAAATTTACATATGGGTAATTCCACATGACTCACATTACAATCATTGTTTTCGAAATGCATTGAATGTAAATAAAATTTCCATTGAGATTAATGAACCAAATTTTTTTTGTGAACATGGGGACATACTTTTGAGTGACTGATATCATAATTTCAAACATTTGAACAATAAATCACTTTTGTAGCCATATTTTAGAGCATGACACATGTTACGGAAAAAGAGAAGTCACTTTTTTAGAGTTACATAAACTTAAATATTTCTGTTCTATAAGGAATATTCGGAAATTAACTGCTGAAGTAAAAGGCTTACATTACTAAAATATTTTTCATGTAAAAAGAAATTAAGTTTTTAATGTAATTTAAAAGTATAAATAATGTTTTAGGCATGACTCTCGCATTACACATAATTGTTACTTGCATTACATTAGTGAATTTGGATATTGTTGAATAAATACTAATTTTCATTTTATGTTTAAATGTGTAACATCATTGTATGCATATTTAAAAGATAACCTCTATTGTTTTTCATTTTATAACAACTGATTTCTTTTATAACTGTTTGGAAAAGCAATTACCATGAAATTATTAATTTAAAATACAGTAGGTACAAAATACTTTTAATATTTTTAAAAATATTTTAAATCATGTGTTACCCAAATACATACAGCCTAATTTCTTTTCAAAAGAGATTAAATTAAGAAATAAAAAAAAATTTGCAAAATGTTCACATGTGAATATTTTGCTTTCAATCTAACATACTATATGTGTAATTACCATTTCATTCAAAATCTGTAACAGCCTATTGTAATCCAAAGAATCTGAGCACGATGTATTTGCTGTGTATGCAAGAGTATAATCCAGACCAGAATTAAAGTTTTTGCCAGTTCCTGGCTATGCCATCACGGGGCTTAAAAGTTGACTCTTTGAGCACTGTGAAAGAGTGTAATACAAGGTGGACAAAAAGTCCGTAGAAACTTTCAAAAAATTCATAAAAACCAGAAAAATAACCAAAATAAAAAAAAGTTTGCAGGGTTAACATTGCTAGGTCACGAGAATTTTTTAAGACAGAAAAAAAAAACAGCTGATAGATGGTGCTGGTACGAGCGACTTCGGTGGAAATGTGCAAATGAGATGGTTACAAGAACTTGCACTCCTAATCCACAATCAGTTCACCGTTGTAAACTGTGTATGTGAGCAAGGATGCCGAGTGAAAAGGATAAAGTTTGGTGGTGAAGTTGTTTTACGTGAACCAGGAATCAACGACCATTGCTGTGCATAAATTCCGAGTTCAGAAGAATGTGAGGACTGAAAAAGGGCCTTTAACAGCAACAGACCTCATAAAGCTTGTTTGAGGAAACTGGAATGCTGGAGGATTGCATAAGAGAGAGCCGAACAACCATGTTTAAGGAAGGCATGTTCGCCACGTGTTTCAGCTGAAATGGAAGCGTTAGCATCCGAATCAGCTGCAGGGACCAGCAGTGCTCGTGAAGCTACTGGATGCTTGGGCACTGTCCTCGGTACACAATATTCTTCATGGAATTCTTGATCTGTACCCATACAGATTGCAGTCGTGCCCCGTGAACTTTTACCAGCGGATACTGTACAGAGGGAAGCATTTGCGAGGTGGGGTGGGCTTTCTCCAAAATCGAAAAGAATCCCACCTGGGTCTTTAACATCTTGTTGATGCTCATTTTGCACTTCATGGCAGTGTTAATACCCATAACTGTCGCATCTGGGCGACGTCTAATCCATGTGAGTACATGCAGAAACCATTGCATTCCCCAAAAGTGACAATGTGGTATGAGATCACAGCCACAGCTTTGTTCATCATAGGACCCTTCTTCTTTGAAATGCAGTGCCCAGTAAATGGGTGGAAAAACAGCTACAACGAATGCGCAGCGTTTTAAAGCTTCTGCACAAGAAGGTCGTGCCTTGTTTACGTGAAGGAGATGCGCTTTCTACTGTCACATCTATGCAAGATGGAGCAACTAGTTACACTGCTACTCCCGTCAAGGTATTCCTGCTATAGATATTCGGGGAAGACAAAATCATTAGCAGACGTTGCAGGTTCCCATGGCCTCTTTGGTCTCCAAATTTGACACCGCAGACGTCTGGTTATGGAGATATTTGAAATCCCGGGTGTATCGATCCGTCCATCCAATCTGTCAGAACTGAAAGATGCTATCCACTGAGAGGTGTCATGTATACATCCGGACCTGCTGCACTCTTCCGTTGCTGGCTTTGTGACTCGCCTGCAATGTGTTATCCCCTGTGGTGATGGTCATGTGAAGCACATACTGCTGTAATAAATGATTTGGAGGCATTCTGTTTGTTATTTGCGTATCTTTTCTTTGACTTATGTATGTCAGCGTCACCTATCGACTGTTTTTGAGTTTTTTTTCCTGTCTTAAAAAAATTATCGTGGCCTAGCGATGCAAACCCTGCAAACTGATTTTTATTTCAGTTATTTTTCCGGTTTTTATGAATTTTTAAAGTTTCTGCAGACTTTTTGCCCATCCTGTATATATATATATATATATATATATACAACCAAAAAAAGAAATAACATTCTGTGATGTTACTTTATAAATTAGATCCTTTCCTTCAGTATAAAAAATTGATCTTCTATTGAAGCCTTTTCTGGTTATTGAAGGCTTTTATGGTGTTTGCCAACTGATATAATGACATTCACTTCAAAGTCAATTTGAACAATACTTATTATTTCTCCCTTTTTTTTTCACTTTCACCCAGTCACCAAATTCAACTTTACCCAATAGATCATCAAGGTACAACTTGAAAGGTTTCCTGCTGGTCATTCATTAATGAAATCTTAAGTGTCTCCATTTTTACTCTTGATACAATGGAATATTTTGATTCCTGTGCAATTGCTCAAATCTGTAGCAAGTGGAGATCAATGTGTTGCTTCTTAATTTTATCATCAGTAACTTCAAGGACATTAATTTATATTTTTTTTCCACTAACAAAAATACTTAATTTTCACCATGTACTTTATTACTTCCTCAAATGGTTCTCTTCAAAGTTCCCCCCCCCCCCAATGCCATAAGAAATTTCTTTCTTTATTGTTTTTCTTAATTTTTTTTTAAATTTTAGTTTTTTGCATTTTAATCATGTTGCTGCTAGTATTTCTGTATGTGATCATAACACCTTCTGTCTGGAGTAATTGTTATTTAATTATTTTTATTGAAATGTTCCCCCCCCCATTTCATATTAAAAATTTGATATAATTCTATTCCCTTAGGTTGTTTGAAGATGACTTTCCTTATATCCATGTTACTCAGTAAGTCAAACAAGTGATTGTGGATGAAATCGTAGTAGACACATGTGTTAATATTGGTTTTTGCAAGGATGGAACTTGACAACCTACATGACCAGCACAGTTCTAAGGATTACAATTGCAGTTTTTTGCCATTGATACAACAGTGGCACAAATGTTGCTGCTGTCCTTGCAATTCTATTATTATGAGGAATTTTGAACATGTTGATAACAGTTCTGATGGATCATGTGATAAATTTGTGTCTTGTAATTTGAATCCAGTCAAACCAAGCTCAATCCAACCTAGGAATGCAAAAAATACTTCATCTACTGATATATATGCAAAAGTCATTGCTCATCACTGTCAGTATACGATGTACAAAATGCCATTAAAAGTCTGTCCATGTGGTCATGAATGTTACTGCATACAACAAAGTCATGGTGCAAATTTTGGTAGCAGTAACAAAGATATGCAAGATGAAATTTGTATGCCTGAGCTTCAAAGTGACATGTTTCCTAGAAAATGTTTTAGCTTACCCCATTGTTATAGACACAATATAACTGTTAGTTATAACAGAGATGTCCAAAGTTACAAATATCAAAACCAGAGAGATAAAGTAATTGAAAATTTTGCTTTTACTTCATTTACTCACAAAGTTTTAGAGACTCAGTGTGGCTATAACTACATTCGCAAGAAAAAAAACAGTCCAACAGAGTTCAAAATGAAGCTAGATGTAAGTTGAAATATAATAAACATGCATGTTTTTGTTATATTAACATTTGGTTTAATTTGTTTATTGTAATTTCTGAATTTATACAAATATTTTGTTTATATTTAAAAAAATATATAAAATATATTGAGCAGTTAGTGTATAACTGCTGACAGGTCTAGATTCAAAGCCTAATAGACTACTTGCTAGGCACAGCTAGTCTATTATCCACAGAGGCAATTTACTACCATTTTACTTCTGTAGAGGTGACTGTGTTGAACTATTAATTATTGTAGGACCTAACTGTTCATTTATGTGCATTTCATGCATGTATATGTTCTACCATCTATCTCCTAAAGACAAAACTGGCAACTAATGAAGATTCTTATGAGTGCAATTTAAATGTTATACAGTCTCTAGGGAAGAGAAAATTCAAATTTTGAAAGAAAAGTTGTTTGTCTCCTCCAGAAATTGAATTCCTCTTGCAAACCATGCAATCACCCAAACTAATACACCAGAGACACAACTTCCCTTTCCATACAATGTATTAGTAGTGTGATGTGCTGAGTGGAGACATTGCAGCCTCCCTTAACTACAGCAATAGTCATCCTGGGTGGTGATGGTATAAAGAGAGATGTATATCATTTCTCTTTGTTATAAGGTCTGTTACTTACTGTAGCGAGATGTTTTCAAAAGAAAGGACAGCTGGTATTTGCACCTTAAAGTTGGAAAACCAACTTCAACTGGCCACCATTGTACTGCCTGCTGGGATCGAACCAGGCACACTCACTTGTGAGGTGCCCCTAATAGACTGCTGTACATCTGCCTAATATACATAAAATGACCATGATGCAAAAAAATATTCAAAATTGCATCACTGTTCTTTGCATTGATTTTCTTGTTCCTTTTATTATCCACTACTATTCGTTGTTGATGTTACACTTCCATTTTTTCTTTTTTCCAGAAGTGATTTTCAGCCATAAGCTGTGAAACCACACTGGTTGACTGGGCTCAACAATGTAGCTTTTTGGCCACAATTTTGATGGAATTACTGATATTTGTATACAGGAGTTTTTGCCATTACTGGTAGACACAGGGCAGCAACTAGATACTTTGTCCCCAGGGGCAAACCAGCATTTTGGCGCCCTGTGCCATGTAGAATAAGCAGTTAAAGGGTGAATTTGGCATCCTTTCTGGTCCAACGTCCAGGGCACCAGACTCACCTGCTCCTTTCTAGTTGCAGCCCTGGGTAGACATGCACCATCATTTTTCTTGATAAACCTGCAAGTTTCATTATTTCCTTCTTGAAAGGGCTTCTGTCATGGCAAAATGCAATAATCCTTTTTTTTTCACTGTGACTTCTGCTTTTTGCCTCATTGTACATAGTTAGTATATGACAGTATATGCAATTAGTACATAGTGAAAATTAGTCTCTGCATGCTAAAAATCCAATCTCTCACACTACAGATAATATCACCAGTGATCAGGGCTTGCCACATCCTAGGCACCAGGTTGCCATGGTGACTTGGAAATTGACATTGGTTCCTAAAGTATGTTAACTGAATTGTGGTTTAAGGACAGCACAAAATTTTCAGAAACCCTGTCAACATCTCTGCTGGTATAGAAAAGAGTCCTTAAGCCACAGAAGAAATCAAAGAATACGCATTTTTGTACCGTTTTTGTCAGGGGAAGACCTGTGTGCCTCCTATAAGATTTGTTTGACGCCTAATTTTTTTTTCATCTGTTAAGGCCCTGCCAATGATTCTAATGACTATCACTGACATACTATAGCACATCAAATGCGCAAAAGTTTTTAAAACTATGCATAAAAATTTTATTCATGAATCCAGCAACATACTTTCGACTGCCTTTGCTCCAGGAAACCACAACAGTTGAAATAGAGTGGCATCACTAATCACATTCCTTTATTATATAATGGATCACATATAATTGGGAAACTCAGAAAGATACAAAGAATTAAAGGTATTTTTAACCTTCACTGAAATTTGATTCTCTGCAGTAAAGAATGAAAATTTGTGTTACATTAAGTTATTTCCTTGAAAAAATTATGCTAAAGTGACTTATGCATTATTTTTAAGCATCCTTGATTTCATATTTTTGCTGGTTCCATGACAATCAAAATGAAATATGGAGATTAAAATAATTTATAACAATATATTAACTGGTTCAATATAAACTCTTTTCCTAAAGTCACCCACTTTGGAAATATTTTCCTGTTTGGCTAGTATTCTCTGAGAAGGGTTTCATTATATACTTAAATTTTCTTTTTATATTTTTTGAATGAATTTCAAATTTAATTTATAGTTTACAAAATATTAATTTTTCAGACTATGAAGAGGTGGTTCAGTGAATTTTCTGATGAACAGAAAAACAATATGCTGAAGTCTATTTTGGTATGTTATAGTTGCCTTTCTAATCTAAATGTTACCAAAAAGATTTCAGTCACAATACACATAAAATTGGTATTTCCATATCTCTCAGAATTGGTACAGTGTCTATGTATGTGCCATAGTGAGAAACATAGGCAGATACAGAGGGGGAGATTATCCCCCTTCAGTAAAAAATTTACATTATTTTCATAGGCCGAGGGCAGAGGTAGACATTGCCCTCCCATTCACTATATTCAATTCAATTTTATTCATCACATCATAAAACTTACATTGGCAAAACGAAGAAAATCCATCCAAGGGATCGTTGTCGATCCATACTGGTGGACACGATTATTATTGAGTTAATTTTCAAACACGAATAGTAAACATTAATAATAAACTAAAATAAATAAATAAGTAACAAACAAAACAATGAAAAAACGCAAGACAGAGAGAAATCATCTAATGAATATGACATACATACACACACATATACGCAGACACAAAATATTACATTGATTTAAATTAAAATTAGTGATTTGTTTTATTAATATAAATAAAAATATAAATATATATACCAGTGATTCCCCCACTCCGCCCCCTTGGGGGCAATGGAAAGTTCCAGGGGGGCAGTAAAAGCTATGGGTATAACATAGGATCCTATGGATTAGATTGCATTGGGGGCGATGGGACAGAAAAGGTTGGGAAATTATGATATATACCATCGCCACCCTGAGAATCCTGTATCCACTTATGATGAAATTTTTCAAGATTCTAAGCAATCTGGTTCATCATGAAAATTGAGCGAAAAGATCAAAAATGGTCAAAATGACCAGTATGGTCCTTCTAGTGTTAAGATGCTTTCTGAAAAAAAAGAAATCCACCTTATACTATTTATTATGTTATTAGTAGACAGGACATAACAAGTGGATAGATAGTGTAGGGTGCCATAAGCTTTACATCGCGATTGGAACTTGTTAATTCCAAAGGAACATTCACACACACATCCCAGCAATATCTTACTGTATTTGATGAGTAGTGGCTGGACCCATGCATTCAGCAACATGGCACAATGCAGGGGTGCAAGAGCTGCGCCAAAACTGTTCTCTTGCTACATGGTGCGCCAAGACGGCGAATCCCTGCGCATGAAAAATCTGTCCATCCAATGCTTTAAAGGAATAAGGCACACAAAATCTTATGTTCAAGGGCATGAAAAATTCAAAAAAAATTGTCATTAAGATGCTGAACTTCTGAAAGCAACTCGTGATTCGTATAGAAAATATTGTAACAGGCTTCAGGCTGAGAAAACAGCAGGAGAAAAAACATTTTTAATTTATTAACATGCTATTGTGTTGAGAAATTGTTTACGTAAATAAGGTATTTATATTTTTCTTGTTTTTTCTATTTCGCTTTTAAATTCAATCATTTCTTTAAATTCTGTGAGAAGCTAACTTTTTTTCACGGAAACCCTTATTATATTCTGCACGCACTTTTTTTTTGCCATATCAGGATAAATAAGATTGTGGTTGGTGTTCAAGTTCTTGCTGCATAAGTTTTCAGTATGCATGGTGCTTAATTTGAAAAGAGTCTAATAATTTAGCCGCCTGGCAGTCGAGTGGTTAGGGAACTAGCTTCTCACTGTGCAGGTCTGGGTTCGAATCCCGGTTCGGGCATGGATGTATACTAACACTAACAAATTCCCTAGACCGATCATGCTGATCCCTTGGGAATACGTGAGGATCACGTTATTAAAAAAAAAAAAATTTATTCGTCATTTCAGTAATTCATGTTTCAGTAGTGACAGATAAGATACTTTAGAAAAAAATTTAAATAGACTTTAATTTGTAAAGGAAATTTATTTAGAATTATTTGTTCCAACCATTTTTTGCAAAACTTTTGGCATTTCACAGAAAAATTGCTCCTTATATTGCAGATACAGTTAGTTTTTAGTTTTTTAGTTCTGCTCCATTTTCAAAATTTCTGCTCCAAAATGGATGAGGGCACTTGCACCCCTGCACATTGTTCCAGCAGGATAATGCTTATATATGATGCTTATCATAATAAGCACCAGGCGCCATCATCAGATATTGCAAAACCATTGAAGCATTGGTGGTTTGCAGCACAGGTGCTTTAAGACTTTGTGGTGTCGTACTAAAATGAAGTTGGCCAAACACAAGCTTAATGATTGCAATTATTACTGACAATTTATGAATGATACTATGAGGGTCGAGGTTATCTTAAGATATTTATCAGAAACCTATCAACTTGATGCCATGAATAAAATCCACATTCAAAGAAGACCATGATGCAATGTATTCTTAGGATATTAGCATTTGATTTCCGATGCTTATAAAGCACCATCACACATAATTTTTTGTTTGCAAGAATGTCCCCTTTGTGTACCCATAATGTTACGATTGATGAATTCTAAATTTACATAAAGAGGATGTTCATGTCCCCTCCCCCCCAAGGATGAAGCTGGCAGGGCTCCAGCCCAGGGGAACAAGATGATACATCATTTTTTTTCACGCTATAAATCCATTATAGTCGTGCTCATGCAAAATCTGATCAGGAGCCCACTAAAGATCCTAGCAAGGGCCATGGGGATATTATACCAGGGATGAAGTACACTTAATTGAATAAGTTGATGTTCAGTTGCATTAAAATATTCATGTAATGAAGCATTCTGTAAGTTCATATGTTCTAATTTTTTTAACAAAGGTGAAAAAATATTTTGACATTTTGGAAAGCATTCCATCCATATTATGGTTTTTTTTACCTCAAATATTCTCAAGAAGAATCTTGGAGAAGAGATTCTTAAAGAAGAAATCTTTTGTTGCCGCAAATTTCAGGCATGCTGTAAAATTTAACTTTCTAACTTCTATTCCATGAACTGTGTTCTGAAAATTGAACTAATGTTCTAATTTTTTTTTAATATGTATAAACAGCCAATTTTACATTAAAATAAGATTTGCACCTAGTATGAACACTTTTTGGTGCTAATCTCATAGTTTCAAACTTAAAAAATCTTAATGCTTCACATGTGCTTTGTTTATATTATCATTTTTGAGAGATGTATTTATTCGAAATCAGTTACATTTTTTTTATACTAGTAAAAATACATTTTTCTATTCTGTATAGGATCAATGTGGAGTGGCACAAACACACCTTTTGTCATTGCAGATGGCAACAACACTACATAATCACTGTCCAAAAAATTGTGAGGATCCATTTTCATGGCTTCCCCAGAATATAGCTCTTTACATCCTATCTTTCATGGATCCAGGTTAGAATTTCATATGTAATAAGCAAAGTATAGGCTCATAAAATGTTATAATTATCTCTGGTGAAAAATTGAATCATAGTAGACAGAAAATCTCAATTTTGGGGATGTTCTGTGCATACCATGTTTCTCAGAATATTCTCTGTAGCATATTTTCAAAATGTAATTTTAAAGCATATGGCACTAATGAAGGTAAATTTGTTTTTATTTCAAAGAAGGTAATTATATTAAAAAATTGACAAATTGCTATAATTCTGTTCCTCAGAACCATACTATCGTATGTCCATTTTTGTCAATTTTGAGATATTACTATATTGTAAATCTCATTCTGTAGTATAGGGCCATGCTATTGTATTTTAGCTAAAATTATTTTTAAATTTTAAAAATTATTCTAGCTAAAATTAGGGCTGGGAATCAATTACAATTTTTAACTGGTTAATCAAAAATTTTTAATCAATCAATTGAGTGATTAATATAATTTTTTAAATTAAATTTTAAAATGGTATTTCTGTATTAAAAACTTATTAGGTGACTTTTTTGTTATTTAGTGGTGCTACAAAAATATATTTAATTCATTTTTCACCCACCTATTCACTAGATGCAAACAATTATTGGAATAGATTGAGAAATTTAGGCTGCACTCAAATAACGCTGAACATTTTTGTCAGATCCAGGAATTTTTCCAATAGGATCCTGTTTTTTTTGTTTTTTTTTTAATCATTCATTTATATTAGTCACTGATTTTGAAAGTACTTTCGATCTTCATACTGTTACTTTTCTCCCTATAACATGCGCCCAAATAGTAAGCTACTGTAGGGGGGAATTTTTCTCAATTACAAAAACTGCGGTTAACAGTGGAGACAACATATGTTGGTCTTTTCTTCTGAAATTTCTATCGAAGCCAATTTAAAACTGAAATCATCACCAGTTTTCGTTGACTCGAGTTGTATTTCTCCTATGTTGAAATATTTGATCAAAATATATATATTGATCCACATATTTTTTAATATAGTTACTTATCTGAAATGTTATATCTAGAAGTATAATTTATGAGACGTAGTCGGTTTCATCAAACAAATCAAAATAAATTATGAATTTTTATTAAAAATTTTAATTCGGTTTCATTAGATTGATCAAGTCAATTAACTCAACTAAAATTTTTAACTGATTAACAATTGATCGATTAACCAACTCGATTAATCGGACCAGCTCTAGCTAAAATACAATACTATAGCCCTAATCTAAAGAATGAGAACTACAAGAATACAGTAATATCTCAAAATTGACAAAAATGGACATACAATAGTGTGGTTCTGAGGTACAAAATTAACCGAAGCCACCCTTAAGGATGAGCGACAGTTGCTGTCACACTGGGCCCTGCTCTTTGTGAGGCCCCACAGTTACGGTAATAGAAGTGAAAAAAATATGCATTTCTCTCATTAGTTCTGAATTTTCATCTCTCAATTCTGATTTTTTTTCCTCCCATTAATTCTGGATTTTCTTCAATTCTAGAATTTTCTCTCTCATTGATTAAGAATTGTCAACAATTCTGAGATTTTTCCCTCATTAACTCTAAATTTTCAATTTTCTCTCATTAATTTTGAATGTTTTTTAATTCTAGTTTTTTTCCTCTCATTAATTCTGAATTTTCTTCAATTCTGGTTTTTTTTTTCTCTCATTAATTTTGAATTTTCATCAATTCCTGAGTTTTCATTAATAAGTAGATATTTTTCAGCACTCCTGTATATCCTGTGATAATACATGAATCGCTTTTGGATGGTGATTCTCCAACCCCCACAAAATATGTATAATCAGGGCTTATTTTTTGCACCGAGCCCAGCAACTCATAAGGGGGTAGCCCTAAAACATTATTATATTAATTCCAAATAAACTTGAAAGTAATAAATCGTTCCTTTTCATGTATTGAAAATAATAATGATCATTTAGTAAAAAATTTCTGACCACTATTTTTATTTAAAAAACATGTATATCATTCAAGTAAAGAAAAATATATGTCAAGGTTGTGGTTTAATTGTTTTGTCGCTTATTTTAAATTATACAGTAGTTTTAGGTAGTTCAAACCATCTTGATGGAAATGAACAAGGATGGAGTAGTACCCCCTCGAACATGAAAAACATTGTCATGCATATGTGCCAATTTAGAGTGATTGATAATAACTGAAACTGCACCTTTGAACTAGCATCCAAATTCTGCTATAATGAAGTTTACAAGATTATAGATTTGTTGGTTATATCCAATCTAACATGGAAACATGGATTGTATGATCCTAGCTGTTACCCGTGGCTCCACTTGTGTGGATTTTATAATCTGAAAATTGCTTAGCAATGATTTCCTCCATATAACATCTGAACCCCTCATGAGCCCCTTGGGGTTGAATTTTCAGAAATTTGTCTTAATGAGTCTCTATATTATAAAATATAATACTGATCAAATTTCACATTTATAGCTTCAGCGGTTTGGCCTCCGAGATGTTTGCCCTATATAACCTAAGAACCCCCCCCCCCCCCCCCCTCCCAAGACGTTGAATGTTGAAAAATCGTTTTTAGTAAGTCTCTACATTACAAAATAAAAATACTGACTAAATTTCATATTTATAGCTTCAGTTGTTTCAACATGACATGATTTCTCTATATAACCTTTGAACTCCCTTATGACCCCCCCCCACCCCCCTTATGGGTCGAATTTTGAATAATCCCTTTTTAGCGAGTCCTTACATCATAAAATTAAACTACTGACTAAATTTCACATTTCAGCCTCAGCAATTTTGGCTCGGTGATGATGAATCAGTCAGGACATGTTATTTTATATACAGGGGGGAGCAAAAAAGTCCATAGAAACTTTAAAAATGAATAAGAACCGGAAAAATAACCGAAATAAAAACAGTTTACAGGGTTAGCATTGCTTGGTCACAGGAATTTTTTTACATATAAAATATGCAAATGAGATGGTTATAAGAACTTGCACTCTTAATCCACAATCAGTTCATCATTGTAAACCGTGTATGTGGACCTACTGCACTCTGCTGTTGCTGGATTTGTGATTCACCTGCAATGTGTTATCCCCTGTGGAATTCATACTACTGTAATAAACGATTTGGAGGCGTTCTGTTCATTATTTGCTTATCTTTTCTTTGACTTGTGTATGTCAGCGCCACTAGCGATGCTAACCCTGCAAACCGTTTTTTATGTCGGTTATTTTTCCCGTTTATGTGAATTTTTAAAGTTTCTACAGACTTTTTGCCCACCCTGTATATAGATGAAAAAAATCATTTGGATACCTACCAAAAAATGGTCATATATGGTGTTAATTATAATTTGGAAAATTAATATTATTGTAGGTTAATTACAATTAGAATTATGTGATTTCATTCTTTTTCAACTCTGACTTGAGAATGAGAATGTATTTTTGCTCTTCAATAAAGCTATAGCCTAGGAGAGAGATATCTTATGACACATTACAAGATGTCCTTTCTTGTAATGTGAGAACATCCTATGCATTAGGCACTGTTATATCATTAAACTTACTGTTGGCAGTTTTTCCTACTAGCTTAATACTTCCTCCTCGCAAAACATTTTTAGGTATAGTAAAACTAAGACAAATTTATTATGTCATTGAAGTTGCAGCCTGCCCTTCATTGACTTCATTTGAGAAATCAGAAGTAAAAACACATGCAGTAACTAGGGTTGGACAAATCCCAGGTCACCATGGTGACTAAAGAATTGCTACTGCTCCTAAAATTTTAATCTCTGATTGATAAATTGGAGTCCGAGGATGACATAAAATTTTCTAAATTTATATCAACATGTCTACCAGCATGAAAAGGGGCCCCAACCACCAAGTCCCATAAAATTCAAAAAATTGAATACTATTTTAGACTGTTTTTTTTTTGGAAAAAAATGTTTGGATCCCCTAAGAAATTTTTCTAGTGCCTAATTTTTTTCCATCTTCTCAAGCTCTGGCAGTAGCATAGTATGTGTATGTCCTTGTTTTTATTTCTAAATATGCAAGAGTTTTAAGGGGTGAAAAATCTTTGTCCAGAGAGAGGAAAAAATTATGAGAAAATGCAAAATAACTTTAATGAAAGACATCAGTAAAGTTTGTTACATTTTATTTTAATAATTTTTTGAGATTTACAATATGTAGCTGTATAAAATAACATTGCCTGTAAAAAAGAACCAAAAACTTGTTTGTTATAACTAGAAGTTTACTATACAGTTGGGTTTGACTGTGTAATTTCTCACTAATTCTCAATCACTGTTGTTAGGAACCATCGAGTCAATTTTGACTCCTGGTGACTCTATAACAGCATGTCTCAGTTGTGCTAGCTTCATTCCAGTGCTTTGCAACACCTCTTCTATCCATCTGGTGCTTGGTCTGCCTCTTCCTCTCATTCCCTCCATTCTTCCAAGCATTACCATTTTTTTCTAGTGAGCCTTCTGTGCACATTACATGGCCTAAGTAAGAGAGTTTCTGTTTAACGACTGTTGCTTCTAGAGAATAGTCAACCTTGACTTCTTCGATAACCTATTTTTTAGTCCTTTTAGCTGTCCATGGAATTCTCAGCATCCTCCTCCAACACCAAAGTTCGAAGGAATCAATTATTTTATTATCTGCTTTCCATAGTGTCCAGCTCTCTCATCCATACATAAAGACAGAAAAGACCAACACATTTATAATTCTAATTTTTGTTTTCATTGATACATCTTTGTACGATACACACACATCTTTGACGATACACGTATTGTGAGTGGATCATTTGTCTTTCATTATCAATCACTACATTGCGATTAATATGAGAGTAGTTAATTTGCTGTGCATTGAAAAATGATCGTGAAATGTTGCATTTTCATTTATTTCTAGTAAAACTTGTTTATAGTAATGTGAATTTATATTTCAGGAAAAATTTTGAATTATGATTGTTTTGTACGCTATATAACTTGGATATGTCTAATTATGTAATTATTTTCTTTTGTAGTGAGCTTATGTCAGTGCTCTCAGGTTTGTCGTACGTGGAATGATCTTGCAAGTGAACCAGTGTTTTGGCAATACTTTTGCCACCTTCCAAAATGGCAGCTCTCAAGAGCTGGAGAACAGAAGCAGATGATAACTTTTAGACTAGCAAATGGGTCCATTGACTGGAAGAGAGCATTTTCCGAAAGATTCCGGTTGAATAGAAACTGGTTAAAAGGTTATTGCCATGTTCGTACTTTTCATGGACATTCACAAGGTAAATGTTCCATAAATTAATCTATATATAAAATATTTTTTAAATCCTACTGAAAGGCAGTATGTATCATTATGACTCTGTCTTTTTTTTCAGTAATGTAGATTGATTTTTGTGAAATAAAATTCTGAAAATTCCTTATTCTTTTTCAAATAGGTGTCTTCTGTGTGCAGTTTGATGATACACGTATTGTTAGTGGATCATCTGATAAAACAATCAAAGTTAGCAAAGGATTTGATTTTTTTTAGCTCTATTCAATGGTTATTGTTAAAAAGTGAAATCTTGATATATAATGTTCTGCAGTTCTGCAGACCAAGAAAGAATATTGTTGTAGATGGATTATCATTACATCAAGAGGCATCATCATCACATCACCAAATTTATGTTGAAATAATTGATAAATATGGTAGAACCTCTTGGGGGTGGATTATCTGTGAAGTGGAAAAATTATAAAGGCCTGGGCAAACTTCCCATAGGTTAATACTGAAATCAGGGTCAGATCACCTCATTTGTAGCAAGAATCAGCTTCTTAACCACAGAGTTGGTCTTTAGTTAAGAAAAAAGGGGAAATTTTTTTTGCAACCAAGTTCACAACTGAGGAATGTTTTGCCTTCATTGTTAAGAATCGTGTTAAGAAATGATTGGCCCCACTTCTTTTGTGTGTGTGTGTGTGAGATGAAATACTTCTCATATTTCTTATTTTCTTTTATACAAGATGGCCTCAATTCTTTGCTTTAAAATAGTAGCTTTTTATGATCCTAATGATGTTTTAAAAAATAGGGAACAGATGCATTTTAAATGTAATACAAAGAAGTCTTCTAACTTTTTATGTTATTGAAAAAGGGTATCTGAAGGTTGTTCAGGGTAGTTCAAAACAATGGTGAAGCTTCTCTCTGTATATATATATATATATATTAGGTTGTTCGGAAAGTAATTTTGTTTTTTCCAACAGAGGACTTAATTGTATATTTTCACAGCCAACTTCACACTTAAGCCGCATAATCATTATATATTTTGATAGCTGATATAGCAAGGCTTGCTTGTGAAAAGTTTGATTGATTCTACACTGTAGTTTTTGGTTGGTGCCCTTTCAAATATGGAAAGTGAAAAGGAGCATTTTCGGCATATTTTACTTTTTTACTATCAAAAAAGTAAAAATGCTGTTCAAGCAAGAAAAAAATTATCCGATGTGTATGGAGAAGATGTATTGACAGAACACCAGTGTCAAAACTGGTTTGCAAAATTTCGATCCGGCGATTTTGATGTTAAAGTTGCATTACATTCTGGAAGGCCAGTTGAAGCTGATGAAGACACAATAAAGGCATTAATTGATGCAAACCGGCAAATAACTCAACAAGATCACTGAGAGATTAAATTTATCGAATTTGACTGTTTATGATAATTTTAAACGCCTAGGTTTAATCTCAAAGCTCTCATATTGGTTCCATGGTCCATTCTTGAAGCGCATCATCACTGGGGACGAGATATTACTTGTCTACAACAATGTTAAATGCAAGAGATCATGGAGTAAAAAAGATGAACTGGCTCAAAGCACTTCGAAAGCCAATATTCATAAAAAAAGGTGATGCTATCTGTTTGGTGGGATTTCAAAGGAATAGGTTTTTTTAGCTTCTACCGGACAACACAACGATCAATTCTAAAGTGTACTGTCATCAGCTTTACAAATTGAATGATTCACTTAAACAGAAAAGGCTAGAATTGATCAATAGAAAAGGTGTGTTCCACCAAGATAATGCGAGACCTCATACAAGTTTGGTAACTCGCCAAAAGCTTTTACAGCTTGGATGGGGTGTACTGCCACACCCACCATATTCTCCAGATCTGGCACCTTCTGATTATTATTTGTTCCGGTCTCTAAAAATTTTTTTAGACAGTAAAACCTTTACTTCAAATGAGGAGGTCAAAAATCACCTGGATCAGTTTTTTGCCAGCAAACAACAAAAATTTTATGAGCGTGGAATCATGCTACTGCCAGGAAGATGGCAAAAGGTATTGGACCAGAATGGACAATATATAATTCAATAAAATATTTATTCACTGTAAGAAAATCGTCTTTCACTTTCATAAAAAAAAACGAAATTACTTTCCGAACAACCCAATATATATATACAGTGAAGCCTCGATATAATAATACTCTGGGGACCAAGGAAAAAATATTATTGCAGAGAGATTATCAATATATATCGAAAGGCAGTAGTTTTACATTTTAGTATACACATTTCCAAACAAAACTTGAAAAAATATTGTTGTAGAGGGATTTATTGTTATATTGAGTTGCAACAAGGTTTCACTGTATATAATGTAATAGTGACAAACCTGATCATCTCAAGAAAAGTTTGATATGCAGCAGCATCTTTATTCTGTCAAATATCTGGAATTTTGGAAAAGGACACATAAAAATTTTGTTCACATGTCCTGTGTTTCAAGAAGAAAAAATTACAGGGGAAAAAAACCTCCCAACTCTTTTATTTCCTCTCTTTCTACTGTCTATCATGATCGGGCAACCTTGAAAAATAGTTTTGCTACGTTGAAGTACAAATGAAGTCTGCTGCCAACCACCCAGAAAACAAGTGAATACAAATATTCAATTTAATTATTCATATAATACAATAAACAAAATAAATGATGCGATCAGACCAAGGATGCTATTTCTCCGTGATCACTAATTACTATTGGATAAGATCAAGAGAATAAAGGATGTCGATAGCCTGACTTCTGAATCCATTCTCATCTGGCAACCGGAAGACCCCACCCTCAGACTGCCGAACTAATCAACCTTAACTGGCCCAAGCCGTAATGCCAGTGAGTACCTCAGGTGGTTTCGAGTAGCTAAACATCCCGGGGGTCTGAAGAAACAATAATATCTCATGAAATGAACTCCCAAACAACGGATCTAAACCCAAGAATGTTACTGGGGCACAAGGATTTCTTCCACAGAAAATTTGAGTCACTAACACTCAAAGAATTTTAAATTAACAGATAGTATAAGAATGGTTTTTTTTTTCTTCAATATTTTAATTTTTGATCTTTTTGGTTGGGCACGGGTCCCCATGCTCTCCTCAGATTTTGTCTTTGGTGAAAATCTGGATTTGTGCAATGGGGGAGGGATAATCAGAAAAATATAATTTTCTAAGGTTTTTATCTTTGAGTTGGCTATCACTTTGAAAAAAAAAACTCTGTTGCCACGATCACAAAGACCTACAACACAAATATGTATACAGTAAATTTCAAATCTACACATTAGCAATTTGGAGGATAGATGGTACCACCTACTGAACACAAAACATGCCAAACACTAGATACACACACAAGCACACTCACCAACACAAATCTTACATAGCTCTCATTATCAGGTGGGAAAATCATGGCCCCACATCCTGGAGCAAGGGCCCCTAGGATGGGACTTTTGTCTTGCCCCAGACCAGACTTTTCACGGGCCCCTTTATAGTGACTTTGTTGCGTGAAAAACAAAAGATGATGAGAATAGTCCCGAGCTCCAGGGCTGGAGCCTTGTCAGCCTCCCCCTTGTGGGGGCCATGGAAAAAATATGAGGCAGTTATTGTGGGCCATGTATTATTTCAGTCAGGCATGATAATTTTTGGAGATTCGTCCACCCCTGTTACACGACAATTGCTTATTTATCAAATTCACCATCCTAGATAGACAATTATGCATAATCACCTGCAAATGTAATATATTTACTGTATATGAACAAAATTGATAAAATTTTATGAAATTACAGTTTATTATACATAATAACTAAATTTATCTTTTTTGCCATAATGTATATAGTGTGTAAAGGCTGGCATGTGAAGAGAGTGATTATTTGATGAATCCTATTGAATGTGAATTTTTTTTCCTTGGTTCTTTACTGCAGCATGGCTTCAAAATTATTATTTATCATTTCCTTTTAACCATATTCAAAATTTTTTTAAATAAAACTCACCATTTTTTGTGGTAGCATTTTTATAAAATTTCTGTTCTTCCTTCATCTTGTTGTAACATGATATTTTTTATTTTTAGCAGAGTATTGATTGGTCAATGACGACATACTCGAAATTGCAATTTTTTAGTCACATGACTTCAAGAATTATGTTTAAGAATCAACATGGCTGCATTCAAAGATTGATTCTTAAATGAATAAATATTTTTAAATATATTATTAAGAATGAGAAGGTTCTATTTATGAATGGGCTTTTAAAGTACCTACATAACTTTTTCACACAACATCCAGTTTTTTGTATATCTTGCATAAACAAATGGAGAGCAACATCATGTCATATATATATATATATATATATATATACATACATACAGGGTGATTCACTACCAGTGCGAGAAACTTGCAGAAGGGGTAGGGGGGCACAAAGACCATTTTCAAATCGCATAACATTGCAGGGTCGGAAATGCCTTCTTCATGCGATAGAGGGCATTGTACAGGAGTTCGACTGCACAACAATCCCACTAGAAACTAGCATTTGAGAACCAGTCGCTGAGGTAGTAGGATGGATGAATACTCAAACATTGAATTGGGGGACATGCACCTCATGTATGGAGCTGCGGACTGTAATGGATGTGCCTCTCTGCGCTTGTACCAAGAATGTTTCCCAAACAGGCGTGCTCCTCATCATCCAATCTTCACATGTCTGCGCAGAAGGTTATGTGAGAATGATTGTTTCGAGAGAGCTACCATGAATCGAGAGCGATTGACAAGAATGCCGGTCAATGTGCAGAATGTCCTACGTCTTGCTGAAAGAAATCAAAGTACGAGTACTCAAGCGATAGGGTATTTGATTGATTGGGTATTTCCCAAACCACAGTATGGAGGATACTGTCAGCAAACAAAATGAGTGCATACCATTTCCAGTGCGCCGAAGCAGTGACGCCTGAGGATAATCAACACCAGATGCATTTTGGTACTTGGTTTCTTCAACTTCGTCCGGCAGACCCCAAATTTGCTGCATCCGTTTTTTTCACGGATGAGGCAAGTTTTACAAGAGAGGAAACCTTCAATCCTTATAATGCCCATTTGTGGGCTTTGGAGAACCCCCATGATACACAAACATGTGCATTTCGAAGCCGTTTCTCTGTAAGTGTTTGGCCCAGCATTGTCGAAGACCACCTCATTGGACCTCACCTCTTTCCCCCTTGTCTGGGCGGTAAAGAATGCATGATCTTTCTGCAGCAAGTCCTGCCAGAACTTATCAAAGCAGCACATGTTTCTCAGTTGTTGCACCGTTTAATGTGGCTCCAGCATGATGGGACTCCCACCCATTACACCAATGATGTCCAGCAACACCTAAGCGTTACATTTCGACATCATTGGATCGGTCGCGGTGGTCCGGTTCATTGGCCAGCTAGGTCGCCAGACCTATCGTGCCTGGATTTCTTCTGCTGGGGTCATATGAAGTCATTAGTTTATGAGACCCTCGTTGAATCAGTTGAAGACTTAAGTGCTCATGCAACGTATGAAAGTTGCATTCCCGGTTCAATTAATTATTTTATGTATTCCAATATTGCACCACAGATGACAAGAATGAATTAACAACACATTTTTCCTTTAAAACATTTATTTGAACATTCCGAGATCAGATCGCACACAAATAATATTCCACTCAAACTTGATTATCAATATTAGATTTTCGTTAAAGTTTTCTTTTAACAACAGAGGTTCTAGAAAAAGTTTCGTTCTCACCAATCACATTCCGTCAAACCACCATCACGAGTCACACGATTCAATTAAGAGGTTCATCCCAATCATCACTTGATGATGTCTCCGCAGCATTGGGGGAGCAGGTAACCAACAGCATCTCCGACGAACTTCTGTGTTAGCAGACTTGATCTAATCCAATTCGATCAGTAATGTAGCAGCCATGTGAAGAAATCTGACAACCACCAAACCTTTAGCACATGATGTCGGTACAGGCAATTGGCAACCAGCGTAGCCGTGCCTAAGTCTGCTACTCAATCAACGGTCCATGATGATGCAAGAGACTATGTCCGGCGTGCACCTCACCAGGCGAAACGTCTTAGTAAGAAGAGCAGTTCAGTACATTTTTGACTCTGTATATTTGCGCCCGTTTCCAGTATACCGCCACTATTTAAAGGGAGCATTCCCAGCATCCCTTGTTTTCTCCATCGAGTCAGGATGCGCATTCTTCTGCTGTGGAAAACTAACACATAATGACAGGCAAGTGCTCTTTGCATAACTATTCAGAATAAAAATGCAATTATGACAAGAAATCTGGCAATACTGATACTGAAATGTAAACAATGCCGGAAGATCAGTAGTAGTAAACAATGCCAGTTCGCTGTAGAAAATCTACAGCGAACCGGTTCTTGGAGGTGAATTAAAGGTCAGACAATAAATAAAGATTTCAAAATGACTAGATCTAGTACTATTCCGTGCAGGGCCCAAGGAAATGTTACACTCACATCTCTGCAACTGTCAGGGAGATCTGAGACATGCCAGAAATCTACTAGAATGTTAAAGATTCCATGCAGCACTGATGTTAAGCCTGTGTGAGTGCTCATGGTCGAAATTTCGAACACCTTCTGTAGCATGTGTGCTTTTTGCAAAACTTGTCATTAAAATGCTTTATATTACACCAACGTGTTACTGTTTCTGTTCTTGTCTTCTTTGCTCGTTTTCACCCTAGCTTGTGTCGAAGGCATTTCCAACCTTACAATGTTATGTGATTCCGAATTGTCTTTGTGCCCCCCTACCTCTCCTGCAAGTTTATCGCATTGGTAGTGAATCACCCCTTATAGCCATCTGGTGGCCTGTTGTCTATGAGCTATTAGCTGATCATGTCCATTGCACGGGTCCCGTTTGATATATATACGCTCCAAAGGAAGGAAAATCTCTATCTCGTCTGTAGCTTAGTGGTGACAGCACTCGTCAGGCAAATGAGGGGCTTGGGTTTGATTCATAATACAGATAGAGATGAGTTTTTTCCTTCCTGTAATCAACATCTCAAAAAATAAGCATTTTCACGCAACATCCAGTTTTCTGTATATCTTGCATACATAACTATGTAAAAATATGTATGAGTTGTCTGTGTATTTTTGCTTTTCTTAATTTAAATTGTGCTCAGTTGACATGAATATCATTAGAACACTGAATATTAATTTTAAAGTGACAAAATTAAATATACACTGCTGGCCACCGTAAATGCAACACCCTGAAGGAAGCATGCAAATAATATGAAATTTACAACATGCATTAGCGGAGGTGAGATATGCAAATGATTAGAATTTCAGCGCAGACGCACATCACGCGCGCCTGTGGCGCCACTTCAAAGCGCTATTTAAGGCTTGGAGATTTCGACGATTTGAAGTACGGCAATTGTGTTTTTCTTGTGGTTTTTTCAAAAAAACGATCAATTATGCCTCGTAGAAAACAGCGATCATCTCTTGATCAAGTATCCGAGTTCGACAGAGGAAGGATAGTGGCCTACCGAGATTGTGGATTATCTTTCAGGGAAATCGGTAGTCGTGTTGGACGAAACCAAACAACTGTAATGCGGATATGTGATCGTTGGATGCAGGAGGGTACGACGGACCGACGTGTTCGATCGCATCCACCTCAGTGCACCACTTCACGTGATGACAGGCGTATTGTGCGTATGGCAGTGATGGATCGCTCAGCCACATCACGAACCATAGCACAGCACATTCAGTCTGTACCGCATCATCAAGTGTCTGCGCGTACCATTCGACGCCGTTTACAGCAGAGTGGTCTGTCCGCAAGACGTCCATTGCTTCGTCTACCCTTGACGCAGAACCACAGACGTCTCCGCCGCCAATGATGCGATGAAAGAAGGATGTGGACGGCACAATGGAATGAAATTGTCTTTACTGACGAGTCACGCTTCTGTCTGCAACACCACGATGGTGGGATTCGAGTCTGGAGACACCGTGGAGAGAGGATGCTGAACAGCTGCGTTATGCACCGCCACACTGGTCCTGCACCGGGTATTATGGTATGGAGCGGTATTGGATATCACTCTCGCACTCCTCTAGTACGCATTGCCGGTACTTTAAAAAGCCAGCGCTACATCTCCGAGGTGTTGGAGCCAGTTGTCCTTCCTTACCTTCAGGGCTTGCCCGCAGCCATATTTCAACAGGATAATGCGCGACCACACGTGGCACGCATTGTCCAAAGGTTCTTCGTCAATCGCCAGATTGAATTGCTTCCCTGGCCAGCTCGCTCTCCGGATCTTTCGCCGATAGAAAACATGTGGTCCATGGTTGCTCAACGATTGACCCAGATTACATCCCCAGCTGCCACATCAGATCAACTTTGGCAACGCGTGGAAGCTGCTTGGTCTGCTGTACCCCAAGAACACATCCAAAGTCTCTTTGAATCAATGCCGAGGCGTGTGGCAATGGTGATCTCCAACAATGGCGGCTACTCTGGCTACTGATTTTGGCAGGAACCACACTTCACAGAAGTCTATAAATTTAATCATTTGATGCTTGGTCAACATGTTATCTACAAAATAAATATTGTTGCGATATCTCTTGTCTTTCTTGGTGTTGCAATTTGGGTGGCCAGCAGTGTATTTTTTATTTGAACTGTTTTGTAATTACTACCATTATACAACTTAAATTCCTGTTAGTTTAAGCATG